>NC_039361.1:106628669-106845172 GCF_003573695.1 Papaver somniferum | reverse complement strand
AAATTGTGTGGACCAGTCTTTACTCGATGGATGTATCCATTTGAGAGGTACATGAAGATTTTGAAGGGATACATTCGAAATAAAAATCGTGCTGAAGGTTGTATTGTAAATTGTAACGAGTTAGAGGAATTTGTTGAGTTTGCTGCCGATTGGTTATCTGGCGTGGAAACAATCGGTATTCCTCCTTTAAAGTATACTGGAGCTAGTTCTTCGGAGGGTTCAAGTATAATATCAGATGGAAAACCATTACAAGGTGCTCAGGAGGATGTGGTAGATGGCATATTATTGTCCCAAGCCCACCTCGTTGTGTTACACAATACTGAAGAAGTAAAACCCTACATAGAGTATGTCCTCCTCTTTTTCCTTTCATACAAGTTTATTAACTCAAGTCAGTGGAACTAATAACTTCTTTCTCACTGCCAGCCAACACATGTCCGAATTGAAGCAACAGTATGGAAAGAAAGCTAGAAATGAAGTATGGCTGCAAAATGAACACAATAAAACGTTCCGTCGATGGTTGAACAAAAAGGTAATCATTTCATCAATTTTCAGTGGTTTTTCAAATTTTCCATTTAGGTATATTTGTGCAGTTTAACTATGTTCTAATCAATTGGGCATCTCTTTCTATCCCTGATTAGTACGTACAGCTATTTGCATCGTAACTGTGTTCCACGATTTCTAATATAAAACATTAACTATGTAGGTCGAGAAGGAGTTGGAGAACGAAGATGAAATCATGGCAGAGGAGAAGAAGATCTCTAAATATCTTAGGTGGATATCACAGGGCCCGCGTCATTTAGTTGTAAAGTACAATGGATATGACATAAATGGATGCCGGTATCGCACTAAAAGTCATGATGTTGGCGTAAACCAAAACTGTGGGGTTAGCCTGGAGGCGTCAGGAATGCACATTGCTAGTGCGAAGGACAGTAACCCAAAGATTGCTACATCGCGCTATTATGGAGTGATAAATGAGATTTGGGTTCTTGATTACCACTGCGTAAAGATACCCGTGTTCTTGTGTGATTGGGTACACAGTGGTTATGGTGTCAAAACTGATGAACTTGGTTACACACTAGTCGACCTCAACAGATTAGGGCATAAAAAGGATCCTTTCATTTTAGCTTCCCAAGCTAATCAAGTTTTTTATGTAGAAGATCAAGGAGATCCAAGGTGGTCTGTTGTTATATCGTGCCCTTTAAATGACTATATGGATGACGATGATGTCGATGAAATTGCTGAGGATGAGCTAATGTCTGAGAATCGTCGGCCAGAAGATAATATGGCAGTAGATATGAGCTCACTTTATGTGGACGACGATTCTGACACTTCTTATTTTCGCGATGATGGTCAGGGGATATATGTTGATCCCTGCTTTGAACAATAAGATGGTAGCAACAGCTGGTAAGAGACCCACCAGTTTCAGTATGTTAACAGTACAGTTTCGAAGAAGCTAGATTTGTTTTCAGTTTGTAATTTCACAAGCTGGTAATGTGCCCATAAATCTGATTACCTTTCATCCATGCTTCATTCATGCAGGTAACTCCTCTTGCTTGTTATTATGAAGGGAGGATGGATTTTGTGTGTAGTTGTCGTGCTACGGCAGATTCAAAATCATTTACTTCCATATCTGCATTCTATTTGCACATATATTTAAGTTCTTATCTTGTTTTACTTGTTAATTATGTTTTGTAATCCGTTGTAATGCCTTGGCAAGAATATCTTACTAGCTTGAATTACCAGCAGAATTTTGATGCTAGATAAGGGTTTCCTTGAAATAAATAGAAAGTGTTCATCAATATTCTGTCATATTCTCCCATTGATGTTCCATTTTTTTCAGTGTTTTCAGTGATTCTACAGTTAAGACTATGATTGAAGTTCAATCTTCGCTTCTTGTTTAGTGTGTTATGGCAGTGACACTCTGTCTATATAACGGACATCATAGACTTACGATGTTGACCTTTACTATAATTTCTGCAACGTACATAAGCATCAAGAATCAAGGGCAATGAAGGTCATGTGCTAGTAGCCAGCTGGGGGTATGGCAACCCCTGGTAAGTCTTTTTTTTCTTTTCATTTACCTTTCCATTATCTATGTTGGATATTTTCATGTATGGCTGCACCATTAAATTCTTAAAACCTATTGAAACAAACCAAAATTACTTTTTGCGAGGTAAAGAAAAGCAATGAAGATTTTTTCAGTTAACGGAAAGTACTGTTTTAAGTGGCTTGGAAAATATTATGCTTAACATGTCGGATGCTTCTTCTGTTTATATTAACCACCATCCAAGGTCAGTTTATCTTCTACTTCTGAAAACTTACCAAGATGTGGAGAATTACTTATATCTCGTGATTTAGAATTTTGCACCTCAGAATTTAGGATCTTCCGACACATGCTAGTTACATTTCTACTACCCCAGCTAATAGGAAATGGGTCTCTGAGGAGTTGGGTGTTGTTACCGAGTCTATGGAGGTGTCTGGGATTTCATCACTGGGGTTTTTGATCAGGTAATTTTTATTATAATGTACTATTTTGATTTTTCTTTGTTGTTCGTTTGTTTTTCTAATCCCTGTTTATCAGGTGAATATGTTGCTGGTAATATGAGAAGTTTGGAGTCTTGGTCACTGATTATATCATGCTAGCCATTATATTATTTCTTAATGTGAATGTAGAATATCTTTGGGAAGTTAATTCAATTCAGATGCACCCTTTATCTCTTAGATGTATTATAAATATCGACTCTACTTAATTTTATCAATTCAGATTGATTATAATTCTAATTGATTTGGCTGAATTGATATTCCTCCTGCATTACTGTTTTGAGTTTCACTGGAGAGTTTATTGCGATTGCTTCGGCGAGGTACAACTAAACTAGATTGGAGGTGTACATTATGATGGATTGTCACTATTAGTATGGCATATACATTGTGACGTCAAAGTTTTTTTTATCACGTTCATGCATATTGCTTTTTACTAGAAGCTAAACAGATACATATGTGCTCCCTTTGTAATTTATTTGGAGAGATGGATTGAATTGAAGGATTGTACCTATGCAGGCGAACATACTTCTTGACAGCGATGGAATAGTGAAGCTTTGGGATATCGGTGTTTCAGCTTGTGTATTTGACAAGGGTGACAGCCAACGCTCTTTTGTAGGAACTGCATGCTCATCAGTTTTTTCCTCCCTTCTAACAAGCTTTTTCTGAATGCAAATCTACTATTTCTTCCTTATTTTTTTCCTTTCATCATTGCTGTACACAATTTGAATTTAGAAACGTTCCCGTGTTTTACTTTTACAGGATGGCTTAGAAGTTTTGCAGCTGGGAAGTGGATACGATTTCAAGTGAGTGGTTGTTTCCTATCTCTTACTGTACTGTATAACAGTTTTTACTCGGCAGGTCTAACTACTGATACATAGAGAACCACTATCTACTCTTGTGAAGTTTCTTTGTTTATACATCTTGCAAAGCTTATATCTTGTCATTTGGGATAAACTGCTTTAGAGTTTGCCCATGGTCATGCTCCCTTCTCGAAGTACCCTCCGATAAAGGTAAACCAGTATTCTGAATGCTTCTCTAAAACTATTTCAGTATTTCGGAAGAGCTTTTGACTTGTGTCTCTCCTGGTGGTCTTTGTTGAATATATTGCATCAAAATACCTTCATAATATATATTGTATGGATCAGCTTCTTCTTGACGGCTGTAGTTCCCTTTGGTTGAATTGATTATAGCCACCTACATGTGACCAGAGAATAAAGAAAACAGTCAACTTGGTTACTCAAGTATGGTGTGTTGGGTAGATTTAGCTTAAACAAATTAGAGTCAAAATAATTTTGCTACTTCCTCAGGTGATTGGAGCTGCAGAAGTGGTGAACGGTTGGCTACCTGACTTAGACCTACAACAGTTATCCGCAGTGAAAAGCAGTTCGCTCAGGTTATATTCTGATCATTAATTTTATAAACTGAACTTACGACATACAAATTGTTTCTTTCATTATATCGTTGATATATCAGACAAAGAACTTTAGCTGTAGTGTTTGATCTAGAAATATGATAAAATGGTGAACCACACAAATTTGATACATTTCAGGAATTTCTGGTAAAGTGTAAAGATACGCAGAGGCAGCATGCCATTCGATTCCAGGCACACCAAGCTGCTAATGGAGATGCCACATATAGGATGTCAGAGACTTAAACACACTAACTAAATTCATTTAAAGTATTTCATTAATCTATTCCTATGATCTCACTGAGGTCTTTTTGGATAAAGAAACCACACCTGTGAAGCTGTGATCACTTCAATAAATGATGACGGTTAATTCGGTATCAACTATATTTCATTCTGAAGTTATAATACTGGGCTAATATCTGTAACATGGAATAGTTAGATATCTTCTTTAAAATATAGTCTGAAATTATGATCTTGTTAAATGCTTTAGTTGGTTGTTTGCTTGCATTTTGAAACATTGTCGATATTTTGTTGCTGTGCCAATTCTCTAATCGATCCTGAATTCGATTCATATTATTATCGATATGGGTTACGAATTTTTAAAGTTTTTTTCATTGATAAGTCACGACATTGGAAGAAGAAAAAAGAAGAACTTTATTAGGTACACACTTCTCAAGTAATATTCATATTATTATTTTTTAGCAATACCTAAGTGTCCATGGGACCATGACCATCCATACTTTTATTGCTTAAAAAAAAAATCTATATACCCTTTTATCTGGCCTACAAAAATATCAAAAATAGAAACATAAATAATCATTTTTTGCTAAATATGTCAATGTTAATGTCTATGACATTTATATTCTTCAAAACATGCCAAGTTCGGTTTCATGTCTCCATCCCCTTTGAAAGCATCTCAGAGAAAAATGTTAGGCACCCCCTATGATTTACTTGCGTGCTCTGAAGGGCTTCTGGCATGTTTATGGTCCATCCTTTAGTTTGGCATGCATGACACTAATATTTCGCCTCCTAGAATCTACAGTTGAATAAGCTTTAATAAAGTGTGGACTGTAGAGTCCAATTGAACAACCTTCTCCGTTTCGTTTCTTCTTATTCCATTAATATATTAGCTTTCACATACATGAAAACAACTTAAATTCTACATTATTTGACACGTAGAACTCGTCGGACATGGTCCTAGAATAGCAGATTTGATTTCCATGCAACAAGACAACTGAAAATGAATAATATAACACAACTACGGTGTAATAATTTAGTTTTAATTATGCTTATTTCCCGCATTGTTGTCTGTAGATTCATCAGATAAGGACGTTAAGCAATGAGTCAAATCTGTTTTTCAAATATTTGGGCCACTAATTGAAATTATTGAATACATAAGTATTTAACTCAGTTATCATAAAATCATTTAGATAAAATAAAATGTGACCAATAGTTTGTGTAGGATTAAAATAAATAATGGAATATTGAGTTTATGACAACGGTGGTGTCGGCAATCGACCGATTACTCATTGCCATCATAATCTTCATCTAGGCTATAAGTTCTGTATTACGCTATTTTTTATTATTATTTGTTGGAATTTTCGATTTTGTACAATTATAAGTTTGTTTGTATTACATTTTGGTTCTTGATTCTTGAGTTGTTAGGTAATAGATGCTTCCACCTAAGGTAAAATTTTTCGTCTGGCCTATCTGCAGAGGGCTATACCAACACGTCTATTTTGCTGGCTCTTTAGGCCTTCGTTGGGGTGCTGCCAAGGGCGTTCAATGTCAACTTTTATGCTGGAAATTTAACGATTATAGGGGCAGATGTAATTCTTGATTCCCGTCGGTGCCGAATGCAATAAAAAGAAAATGCCGTGTTCATGGTGGTAGAAACAAGAATAGGAAGAGATTTTTCATAGAATAGGAGTAGTTCTTTGGCGTTGCCTTTTGTTAAAAATAAAAATAAAAATTTACTAATTACTATTCGCATTGTTCGTGCTGCTGGTTTTCATGGTGCTGTAGGAAAAACACGTAGCCGTAGCAAGGATAGAAAGGGAACTTTAAGCATAGATTAGATTCCTTGCTTAAGCGTGCAATTAAATTTCATGATCTAGCGGGTTTTTGCGTAAAAGATAGGTTTAACTAGTGATAATAACATCAGGGAAGGCATGCATCACTAGCATGGCAACGTGGGGTTACCGTTGACTTGTACGAATTAATGGCTTGTTTGACTTTGGTACTGTGTGAGCGTGAAAACTTGCGAAGATGACATAAGGGGATTGGCCGGTTGGGTGCTAAAGAAAAACAAAAAAGAAAAAACAAATACACAAAAAAATAAGAGAATGAAGATAAAAGATCACGTGGAGATTTATGATTTGGATTTAGTTTTGCCCCACTTGTTCTTTTGTTTTAAAGTGAAAACTCTGTTGCTTGCATTTGCATACATACCTCGGCTGTGTTCCTCCGTTCAGAGCCGGTCCTGAATCTAGAAGGGTCCTGTGCGAAAAAATTCGCACGGTCTTTTGTTAGGTCAATTTATTTATTTTTGATAATTTCATCAACAACAATAAACAAAAGGTGTTAATAATTTGTATTTAATTTGCAAAATTATAACCAAAGGTGTACTAGATAAAACCTTAAGTTAAATACGAGTGATAACGATATTTCTTAATGTGCATCTATAAGAACAAAAATAACCGATGAAAACTCAAAATATATAACCACGCATCATACAGATATTTATATATGATAATATGATAAAGACTAGAAATCTAAGGATGTTCGGGGGTTGATAAATTACACAAACAAGTCGGTAAACTGTAGATTGGGGGATTAATGTATGACACCTAAGGTCACGTGTTCGAGCACTTGCAAAAGCAAAGATTTTTCATTTCTGTTATGTTGGGCTGACTGGGCTTGGTGGGAAATGTGGATGTACACATAGGAAAAAGGCCCTAGACAGAGCCGGGTCCTGTGCGGTCGCACGGCCTGCACACCCTCAGGACCGGCTCTGCCTCTGTCTATCTATATGGTGTTCATTTACACGAAATTTATTGAAAAATGTTACTCCATTCGATCTCCAAAAAAAGGAAAAAGGCCTGAGCTAAATATTTGGAGTTTGAATTTAGATACTTCTAATTCACAAATTCTTAGCATCCATCAAAAAACAAAACAAAAAAAAGCATCTCTTTCACATATCTTAACATGGCGGGGCATAGAAGGGATCCCCTGTTAAATCCCAGGAGCGTGGGGCCCGCTTTTATGTGAGATGGGCGATTTTGTCTTATTTTTAAGGAGGTATCTGTAGAATGATCGCTTCCAATTATACTCTAATAAGTCAGAATTCTCTTTGATCATCATTTATCTGTCATTTGGCTAAGAATGAACATTTTTCTTGTATATATAGAATTAAAATTCAAATTAACCTTTGATTAAAACTAAAAATTCTTATAGATATATAATTTGGTGCAGGCAAGTTTCGAACTCAAGTGAATGGTGCCATATCACTATAAATTTACTATTATACTACAATAACATCGGTAACCTTTTTTTTCTAGAAAAAAAGGTTTTCCGATGTAATATCATTCACAAGAATTCGTGGTATTACGAGATTCATATGGTCCATATCTTTGTGTAAGAATGATGTTAACTGTCACAGGTTCAATCTATCCAAATGCAACAACCAACCTTGACAATGACACTGTGTTCCACAGCATTGTCTCAGCCAATCCACCCTTAGATAATTTCTTCACTTCTTGGCTAAAACTTTATTCATCCCATACTAAACAGAGGTTCTGCTCACAATCAATTCAAGCCAATAAACCAGGACACAAACTTCGCTTGATGCATAAAACGATAAGCCATACAAAGGGATAAATGCACCGACAGAGCTTAATTAGTTTTAATATTTTCCGAAGGATTATTATTACTGCATACTTAGGGTTACACAAACTCTTCTTTTTCTGGACACCCAACCCATCACAAGATCAGGCTTATATAGCCTTGCAAAAGCTATAGACAAGTAACTGATTAGCAGTTACAGATTTACTGTACAAGACAGTTGGCCAACCGTGCCAACTGGCCTAACTTATTTCCTAAATCCTTAGAGGCAGTTCCTAGCCTTTTAGAAAGCATAAAGAAAACAACAACTCGTGTAACCAACTTGTAACCGTCAACCTAGCACATGTCATCTAGCCTTGATGCGCGACGATAGCTTGCCCATCCAAAGTACAGTCATCATAGCTGAGCATCATTCCCCCCAATGACGCAAGTGTGCTATTGCA
Source organism: Papaver somniferum (assembly GCF_003573695.1). Taxonomy (NCBI): domain Eukaryota; kingdom Viridiplantae; phylum Streptophyta; class Magnoliopsida; order Ranunculales; family Papaveraceae; genus Papaver; species Papaver somniferum. Next base: position 106,836,937 of record NC_039361.1, on the reverse strand, counting down.
AATCTTGCTTGCAGCCCTGCATGCCTCATGCACACAGGTTATGTTCCAAACTCTTTTGGCACCTCTTGGTGTTAATCTCGCATCTTTGGCCATGTCCCAACCCTGTTTAGTCCATGCCTTGGCCTCTCTTGCAACTCGGATGCACCATGCATCTTTAACCTATGCCATGTTGCAAGTATTTCGCTATCTTGGCGCTTATTACTATGTCGCTTGACCGACCGGTCATAGACCTCCCCCACCAGCTGAAATCAACGTCTTCATGGTATCTTATTATTGTAGGTAAGTCTGAATTTGTTCTCCAAATTTCCACAATGTAGTACCCTTCTTCCAAGAAGCTTCGGAGTTTGGTGAATCATGCCACTTTAGCAAATAATAAGTTCTCATATTATTCTTGCTTTTCCCCTCAACTCGATCATCAAGTACACACTGTACTTGCTTGTCAAATTGCGATATGATTACTGGTGGTGCACGCTTCGCTTGTTGTCTCGAAGTGTCCAACAAATCAGATGGTACTTTTTCAAGAAGATGACATGAAAAGTGGGATGCACTTTCAATTGTTCCGGTGAAACGAGTATGTAAGCCACCTTACCAACTCTTTTCATCACTTCAAAAGGACCATCGTATCTTGAAATTAGGCCTTTATGCACTGTCTTGCTAGAAATTTTCTTCCGTATCTGGGTCGTTAGCTTCAACAATACCATATATCTACCACCTCAAATTACACATCTCTACGACGTAAATTAACATACTTCTTCATCCTTCTCACTTCCTTGGATAAACTGTCACGCGCTTGCTCAGTCATATCTGATTTAGACCTTGCATAGAAATAAGCTGTTGGACATGAGCCTTGCTTCTTTTCCTTTGGCACCTCATGAGGGGTTAATGGTTATTTTCCTGTTTCGAACTCAAAAGGACTAAACTCCGTTGATGAACTCTTGCGTAAATTGTAAAAAAATCGGGTTGTGTCTGTAACACCCCGGTTTTTCGGATCCAGATCCTACCCAGATCCATTGCCAAAAACCCCGAAGTGCTACTTCTATACCATAGCCGAAGCCCGTATACTAATCCCAAGCTCATTAAAAAATTCATTTGGGCTAATTTAACTTATGTTAATGTTGATATTTCTATCGCCGTGGAAACTTAGAAATTCATTTAGGAAAATCTAACTGTTGATTTAACCTAATTTTAAACTACCAGAAACAAAACAAATTTTGGTTTCACATAAAAAATATTAACACCGTTCAAGTCTTAGGATGTAATTAATATATAAAGATTTCAACACGAAATTGTAAAACTGAAAATTGATAAAGCTAGACTCCTCAAAGTTTACAGGCTCCATATGAGTTCCAAAATTATAATAATTATATGGATAAAATAATGATTGAAATTACTATTATGTATGAATTTTCCAGGATTTTTAAATTAAGTCTAATTTCTTAAGGCCACGGTGAAACATGTAGTTGACTAGTACTGCAGAAAATCAAAACTCTAACATTTTGTTTTATAAAAATTATATAAAATCACACACAACCCCAAATTATACGAGACTTGTTATTTTAGAAAGATAAAAGATAGAAATTGATTTTCTCAAAAGGAATTAAGGTCCAAAAATCAGTGGATAATAGTTTTAAAATAGGATATTCACGAAACATTAGCAACTGTCAATTATTTTCTGGATTTAACACAGGTACAAATAATTATTTTAGAAATATGTATACAACTCAGAAAAATATACAATTTTCACCAAATGTCCCTTAAGATGTTTTACATTTAGTAGAAAAGGAATCATACCAAAACCTATTAAGAATTTAAAATGATATACAATCAACTCAACATAATGCATACTTTTACAACTTTAAAATACGATTTATCACATCTTAAAATAGAATTTTAAGCATATCCAACTAATAAATGCATCAAAAATCACTAATTCATATTTACACCAATCTATTGAACAACCCAACAATTTCAATTGATAACAAGTGCTGAACCGCCATGCGGCTGCCTACGTACCCAGAGGGATCAAGCACGATCGCAGTTCATCAAATAATTCCCTGATTAAAACATGGTCGCAACCATTAAACCCGTGCTTACCTGATAAGTTTGTACAATTCGTTGAGATACTTCTCGCCCTCTGGAAGCCTGCTCATACTTCGGGAGCATGTTTATAATAAGCACAAGAATCTGCTCGCCCAAGGGAGCCTGCTCACACTTCAGGAGCCTCTTTATAATAAACACAAAAATACGCTCACCCCAAGGGAGCCCCAAAGATAACTCGTATCCTGTCAAAAGGTTTTTAGGGGTCGCTTCCCATGGACCGTAGCCCAAATCTACTCGCGTCAAGGGAGACAAAAGATCTTTAGGGGTCGCTGCCCATGAACCGTAGTCCAAATCTGCTGGCACCAAGGGATCCAAAAGGTTTTTAGGGGTCACTGCCCATGGACCGTAGCCCAAATCATAGTCATGCTCATACAACAATATCAAAATCATTATTAACCATAACCTTCAATCAAAACCACTATATATCAACCAAATGATAAAAAATAATATAAACATAAATTTAATTAAAGAACACCCATATAAAAAAATAAAATAAATAAGGTTTTGGTTTGTGTTGCGCCTGCCTCAAATCGCCGTATCCAGAAAGATTATAAATAAGCAACGCCCATACGAAGAATTAAAACTCCAATAAAATTTATTCTTTCAGCGCACCAACTAATCCTGCAAGCTTTTGTTGGATTTCGAAATTGCCTAAAAAGTATGGGAACTGGGAAGTAATCGTGGATCCATACTTATGAAGAGAAGAAAGAAATCAGTAACCTAGTAATTTGGTAAATGAAAAATAGTTTTCTTAAGTACTCACCCCAGGGTTCGATCTCTTTCTAGCCTTACAAACAAATAAGAGGAAACTGCCGTTCCCCTCTCCTAAGCAAGTCCCCAAAAACGTTCCATACAGTCGACACTAATTTTCCTCCAACAATCCCCTCTCTCCATCACCAAAACTAATTAAAGAAATATTGTATATATAATTTGAGTCCAATTTAGAGAGATGTGGTTGGAAGCTGAACAAAGCTCGGATTCTAGAGTTTCTAACCCCACATGAGAGAATATAGACCAATAAGATTTTTGGGTTTTGAGATCTTTTTGGTGTTTTTTGCCGCACACGAAATGGGTAGGTGAAGAATACGTCTGAGATACATTAACCCTAAACTTTTTTTCGCAATCCTTATCTTTTTCTTTTGCTCTCTTCTGCCTCTCTATCTCACGGGTTCTTTTTTCTCTATCATTCATTGCTAATATCCAATCTCTATTGATCTTCACATCAATGTACATCAGTTCGGAAGATATTTTCTTCTTGGTGTGTGCATTACACCCTAGTAAGCGACTGATGTTGCGATGTTGGACTATACCAACATCATGTTGAGCCTTCCCAGTATCGTGATGTATCTCATCAGCACTTGTAGCGTTTCAGGTAGGGCTGTCAATGGGTACCCGTTATCCGGAACCGGAACCGGACCCGAGCGAATAGGGTCCGGTTCCGGGTCCCAAAATTGGACCCATTAACAAGTTAGGACCCGACGGGTAATTACCCGATTGGACCCGAATCTAAACGGGTCCGAACGGGTAATACCCGATGGGTACCCGCGGGTAATGGGTACCCGCGGGTAACGGGTACCCGGTTATTCATTCTTTTATCCCTCTTTTTAGCAAAATTACAAGTATTTTGCTAGTTTGGTTTTGAAATTTTTTTTCTAATTTTTCATTTCTTCTTACATATAATCTTTATTTAGTACATTAATAAAGAAATAATACCAAATTTTTATAGAAATAAGCTTGATTCAAGCAAAAAAAAAAGGGAAAGACATCAAAATTTTGAACTTTTATGTGTGTTTTCTTAATACCCAACGGGTACCCGGAACCGATGGGTACCCGGGGTTTTAAACGGGTCCGGTTCTGGGTCCACTAATTTAGGAACCGGACCTGGAACCGCTAGTAACCGGACCCGACTTTTATAAATAGGGTCCGGGTCCGGATCCATTGATACCCGGAAGGACCCGGACCCGTTGACAGCCCTAGTTTCAGGTACCCTTAGTGTAGTTATGATATGTAGAACAACTCGTTTCACCCTCATCAAGTTGTTTCGAGGATATCCTTCGTGTTTGATCAGCAAGCAATGATTCTTGGACATAGGGTTCACATACCTTTAATGTTAACCTTTGGCATGATCTCCGTCCCGTCCTTTCTAGGCCTTGTACTCTTAGTGTGGATCCTTCATTTCAAATACAATTCACGACTAACTTCAAGAACAACAACAACCTCAATCAGCCTTTTATATTCCAACGTGAACAGGGATACCCTTAACCAGGGCTCTAATACACGAATTGTTACAGGTTCAAACTATCAAAATGGAGCATCCAACCTTGACAACGACACTATGCTCCACAGCACAGTCTCAGCCAATTCGCCCTTAGCCGATTTCTTCATTTCTTGGCTAAAACTCTATTCATCCCATACTAAACATAGGTTCTTCTCACAATCAATTTAAGCCGATAAACCAGCACACACACTCCGCTTGATGCATAAAACCGTAAGCCAAACAAAGGGACAAATGCACCAACATAACTTAGTTTTAATCTTGGCCGAAACCTCATTATTATTGCACACTTAGGGTTACACAAAATCTTCTTGTTATGGACACCCAAGCCATCACAAGATCATGCTTATATAGCCTTACAAAACCTATAGACAAGTAACTGACTAGCAGCTACATATTTACTTTACAAGGCAGTTGGCCTACCATGCCAACTGGCCTAACTTATTTCCTAAATCTATGTAGGTAGTTCCTAGCCTTTAGAAAGAATAAATCAAACACCAACTCGTGTAACCAACTTGTAACCATCAAGGCCATGTGCCTGGCACATGTCATCTAGCCTTGATGCGCCATGATAGGTTGCGCAGCCAAAGTACTGCCATCATACCTGAGCATCATTCCCCAATGATGCAAGTGTACTAATGCAAGTCTTGCTTACAGCCCTGCATGCCTTATGCACACAGGCTATGTGCCAAACTCTTTTGGCACCTCTTGATGCTAATCTCGCATCTTTGGCCATGTCCAAACCCTGTTTGGCCCATGTCTTGGTCTCTCTTACAACTCAGGATGCACCATGCATCTTTAGCCTATACCATGTTGCAAGTATTACGCCATCTTGGCGCTTTATTACTATGCCGCTTGACCAACCGGTCATACTAACCTACAATGTCCAAATCTTGTACCTGAAGAGATGGAAAACTAAAGTTCAAATTTAGTTAGTTACTGTAATAATATGCATGCATTTTTTTTTTCTTGAGCAATGACTTAAAAAGTATGCATTTTTTTTCTTGCAGCGGCAACTTACCATTAGACCTTCACCACCATATTGGAGTTTAAGCTTTCTTCTAGCTGCAACTTACCATCATACCTTCACCACCATATTGGCGTTTAAGCTAAAGAGTACGGATGCAATTCAATTATAAAAGTGAAAATGATGTGGAAGTTTCTTAGTCATTTAGTTAAATGAGAGGCAGGCACTAACGAACTATCCGGGGTTAGGAATTAGGATCCTTAGTGGAGAATGATTATAGAATCGGACTTTATGTAATTACTGGCCTTAGAGTACTCTAAAGTTTAGAGGTTCGTTATGATTCGGAGAACAATGGCTAAGAGAGAGTTCTAGATCGGTAATCCCTAAAAAGTTCAAAAAAGAGAAGAAAAAATATTTAGTTACCACCACCCCCACTATGAATTTGTCTCCCCATCTGCCTAATTTTATGATTGCCACTCATGATCACTTGTTATTAGAGTCGGAGAAAATAAGTTTTTAAATGGATTTTGTGGTGTTTGTGGGATTGATCTCTGGACCTTTAGCTTATTTGATAGCACACTCATTCCCATGGGAAAAGTGGGATCTCTGGTAGAGCGACAAGTGTTTGGTGTCCTGCGAAGAGATCCAAATCTTAATAACCGGCTAAATGGTGATTATAAATTCTACCCGAGCTGCTATTCCACACACTTGTTGCGGCACTATTTAGCACCCACCCACATGTAGACTCTAGATTCGGGAGTTAAAAACCCTTTTGATGAACGGGGACAGGGGGTCACTGCTGAACAGCCTTGATCAGTAATATTGGGACATGTGGATTTGAGTGGTCAGTAGTGTTGTGATTGGAACACAAAATAGCATATCCGAAATTCTACTGCCTTGTTTATGGAGAACTCTGTAACTAGGAAAACTAACATGGGTCAGATCTGGGATAATCAATCCAGACCTTTGATCATTTCCATCTTCACCTCATAACCAATCCCAACGTTAGAGTCATTCTCTTCTTTACCATTAAGATTGTGACATGTCATGTCCCATATCTGGACAAGCCCTCACTGTCCTAGCTGTAGCAAGGTCGTTTGTTTGTTTGGGTCTAATCCAGTACATCTGACTCAGTCGAGATCAGATGTCAGATAGATTATTTTTTATTTTCATAATGTCCGATTTGAGCCTATATGTTATTAAACATTTTTGAAAAATTTATTTTACGGAAATCTTTTTATAATAATGCAACAGATGTGCTTGCAAAATAAAACGTATAACATAACCATAGATGGTATGATAACCCTCCAAGCATCCTAGAGGGTCAAGTGTTGTTGAAACTTGAAACTCTAGTAAATAAAAATTCTTCTTCGCATCAAGTAAAAAAGATGGTTGTCATTTTCTCAAAACCATATATCAATAACCAAATTATTAAGCTAAGCACATTAAGAAGCATGGCTGGTTCCCGCTTCCCGCATTAAGTATGGCTGGAAACTTTTAGGACCTTAGGCCTTCTTAGCCTGACAAGGTTGTTTTGTTTGGTAGTATAGCTAGTAGCCAGTAGTAAGATGTTTGAAGTTTGGAACCAATTAAGATATCACGATTTGACCATACGCATTTGCAAACAGATCATTAATGGCATGATATATAGATATGTCTTCATAAAAGGCCACCATGACCAAAGTAAACTTCCCCTCACAAGTCACAATCCTAGCTATGTACCTCCCGTAGAATTTAAGCCGCTTGATGGGAGTTTATAGTTTGACTTCTAGTAACAATGAATGTAGCAGTAAACTTCCCCTCACAAGTCACAGTCCCATGTACCTCTCTTATCCCTTGGAAAATAACCCGGGGGTTTCTAGTTTGACTTCTGGTAACAACGTAGTGTCATGGCTCATGGCGCAAGGCTAACAAGGTGGGGTTTTGTCCAAAGTAAATGCTTGCACAAATTGTGATGACTGATTAGATTTGTGAGAATACAATTCACAAATCTTTTAGGTAGGGGCATATATACTCAACTAATTCATGAAAGACATATGTAACTGATAACTCATAGTATTCAACTTTGTGTGATTGTAGCTTCTAGGCTATGGGAATCCATTGTTATCATCCTGGCGCCCCCTTTTTTTTCTTTTTTTGTAAAGGTTCCGTGGGTAGACCTCTATGTAAACCCTCACGAGACTATAACTCGTCAATTAGGGTTGCCTAGAGGTTAAAAGGCTTGATGCATGTGCAAAATGCATCCTACGATAATAATGCGATGAATGAAAATTGGTAATGAAAGGAAACAATCGGCTTACATATGTCACAAGAAAAATCCGATTCCCAAAATCGGGTTGTAAAACATGTCAAAGTAAACAGAATTTGGATGTCCTCTGGTAATTCTAAACACCAATCCAGAATCGGTTTATAAGTGAATGAGCGTAAACCGATTCTGTGTAATTTTTACGGAAAAAATCAAAATATTGATGTTTTGATGAACTCTCTAACATTAGTTAATCTCACATCCAAAACAAAATTAACCCCTAATATGATTAATTAGTGCTAATTAATCAGGGATAAAATAGATAGTTTGGTAATTATTTTGATAAGGGGTGGTGTGAAGTGATTTCTAGTGACCTTTTTTTTATCGTCTAGCTATAGACCCCAATTTAGCCAGGAACCAAAAGGGAACTAAGGTTATTTCTAAGATAGATGTCTTTAATTTCTTCTCTAATCATTATTACATATTGATTGACGGTATTAATTATTCGTCAAAAATATTAATTAGTCAAATATCTAAATTTAGTTAGATAATTAACTTTTTTTTTTTTGTTCTTGATGTTGATTTAGGGATTTAAAATTATCTTATTATTTTAGGCTATGTCGAATGATTATAAAGGTCTGTTTGATTAACTTAATTTGCTTAAATACTTTTTTTAAGTGGGTTATATATGGTTAATAAATGTGTGAACTATATTTAAAAGAAGACATTGAAAGATCCATGTTTAGTAGTAGTCCATTATGGGGTGAAAATCAATAGCAGCTATGGAGTTGCCAATTTTGCCGTGATTCTTCTTTGATATTTTAGAGAAGCAAATCTTAAATTTCCCAAGTGATTGCTAATTTAGTAGGCATTCTGGTTCAAAGACATCAAAAGTGCATTTTGAAGTTTATTTATGAGAGATGTACGATGTACCCATACAAATATTACGTAGGAGGGACATCAGGAGTCATGTTTGCATGGCTTTCACCATGGTTTCTTGGTTCATAATATAAGATGTTATGCAAAAGATGCAATGTTTACTTTGTTAATGAGTCAACTACTTGGCGGATGTTTGGGGTACCAGAAGTGCAAGTATATTTGTTTATCCGGGTCAAAAGTAAAAATTTACTTTGCTAAAAGTGAAACTTTTTATCTCTGGTATCCAACTAATCTGGGAATAGATATCATATCCCCACAGCAAAACGATGGGAATTATTTGACGGATTTTGATGACCCATGAAGTATAAAAACAATGTTTGGTTGCTTATAAAGTTCTTCTGGTATAAATCGATAAAAATCTATTTGGTAGAATCGATTTGGTTCGAAAAAACTTGAAAGTCCAATTTTTCGAGCGGCGAAAAAGAAAGTCGAAAATTGCCAAGCAGGTCGTTACCCTACCCGTTGGGAGCAAAAAAAATTGGCGTGTCACAGTTGGTATGCTAGGAAGAACAAAGCAAAAAAACAAACAAGAACAATCTGCTCTTTAAACCACAAAGAACAGAGATACAAGAAGGAGGAGTCGATGACCAATGACGAAAAAATTTGTTTGAAAAAGCGGACTCTGCCACGAAAAATTAACAGAGGATCACGTCGGCTTGCGGTCTTTTAATCTTGAAAAAAAAAACAACTAATCCTCCGGAGAATGGCGTCACCTTCTCTGTTTAAAGACACTTATCAGCTGTTGGGCATCACTTTCCGTGATTATTTTGGTTATATTATATTATTCTTAATAACTAGTTATGGGCCCTAAATTACTGCGTGTAAAAGTCATTTTTAAATTTTATTACCAACTTACATTTTCATCTTTTTGCATTGGTACCAATACTATCACAGGAGTGATATCATCATGGTGGTGTTTGGCCCCTTGGAAATGCCTATCCTAGATTGGGTTATCAAGAAAATACATTTAAATTATGTTTGTCTTGTTCTAATTCTAGTCTAGGATATAAACAACTAAATCTTCCTTAATTTTAGGAAGCTAAAAAAGCAAGGTTATGCTATTTTCCAAAATAGTCAGGATACCAATATCCTTGCCTGGGTTAGACGGTTATAGAGGTAGTTATTTTAATTAATCAAAATATTTTCAATTTTTTTTAACTTTATTGTTATGTTTTTATTTTTTTCTCCGACAATTTTATCCATAATACATAATTATTTTATAAAAATACATATTTAAAATATGCAGAGACAAACATAGTACATGATAAACCCGTGATGGATATAACGGAAAAACAAACATCATCTTTATTAATACATTTCGAGATAATCCTGCTCAAGTTAGAGAAAAAAATTCCCTAGCTAAGCTTTATGTAGTCAAAGCTCCCAAACACGGCCCATGAGTCATGTGCCATGACTTTCACCGTAGCTTTTTTGGTTCATGATATCACATAATATCATAATATCACTACTCCCTCCGTTACTTTTTAATAGGCTGGTTTGATTTTTAGAGAAATTTAAGGAAATTAAGAGAACCAATCATTGAAAGTGGTCCTCATGACACTTGTCAATACAAGAAATGAAGTGAAATGGTTCCCATGACACTTGTCAGCAAAAGAAGTGAAGTGAAATGGTCCACAAGACACTTGTCATAAAAAGAAGTTAAGAAAAAAATGGTCCCACAAAACCAAAGTAACATTTGACTTTCCCAATTAGGAAACCAACCTATATTTTTGAAACATTTATTTATAGAAACCAGCCTATTAAAAAGTAACGGAGGGAGTATATTTTTTTGGTTCATAATTATATCTAAGGAAACAATGGCAACAACATCCAGATCAAGATCATCAACAAGCTCATCATCGATATCAATTGTTATAAAGACTCCATTGCCGATTCAATCCGATCATCCCGACCCAGACCTCAAAAGACAGAATCAGAAAACCACTGTTACTCCTACTACTGGTACCTGAGACACTGTTACTTTAATTCAGTTGTAAGGTATTATTATTGTGAAAACCTTAGATCGCGTAAGCCTATCTTACATGTTCTTGAAATCACATGGTTGAATTTGATCCAACCACTGCTTTGTGCAGTCAAACAAATTAGTTATGTTCTAAAACTAGTTAGACTTTGGGATACTATTTGGTCCTTTTGGAATTCTAGAAAGGTTTTTAAGTTTGAAAAGTTAGGATGGCTAGTCACGAATTGGTGGAGATATTATGGATTCTGGTGTAATGATCTTGATAAATCTTGTAATTGTTTCCGTTTCTCATGATCGGTTCTGGAGATCCAATTTCTCCTTACCTTTTTCTTCTTACTATGGAAGTCTTCACAAGAGCATTAGCTCAAGCCGAGCATGATGGGAAAATACAAGGTATAAAGATTGCAAAACAAGCTCCACAGGTAACTCATCTGTTATTCGCTGATGATTGCCTTCTTTTCGCAAAGGTAGAATTACATAATGTTAACAAGTTATTAACAGTTTCAGTGAAGCTTCAGGCCAACAGATTAACTTCCAGAAATCTGATGTTTTCTTCTTTAAACATCTACATTTAAGACATTGCAGGGTTCTATTGAGAAGATTAAAGATGAAACGCATGGCTTTGGATGAAAGATACCTTGGAATTCCCCTCTTTCTAAACAGGCGCAGATCAACATCTTTTTCTAGTCTTGTTAACAATATGACAAGAAGACTCATTAAATGGGATGGGAAATTCATGAATCAATCTGGCAGGACTGTAATGGTTAAGCATGTCCTGAATGCTATGCCTTCTCATCAAATGTCAGTCTTCAAGATACCTAAAGTAACAATAAAGAAGATGGAAAAAAGTTGAAAGAAGATTTTGGTGGAAAAAGAAGCAAGGAAAAGGACTTTACTTAATATCATGGTCAAGAGTGGAGTGTCACAAAGCTCTCAAAGGTTTGGGTTTTCGAGATTTGGAATGTTTCAACATGGAATTACTGGCAAAAGCAGCTTGGAGATTATGCAACAATTCGCACCAGATGTGTGCACAAGCTTTGAAAGGAAGGTACTTCCCAGATACACCAGTTTTACATGCAAAGAAAAAGAAAAATTCAACATGGGCTTGGCAGAGTATTTACAGTGTTATGCATTTCATTCGAACTCACAGTTTCTGGGTTTTAGGAAATGGTAAAAACATCCTCACTTGGAAAGATAATTGGATACAAGAAAAAGAATCTCCACCAATTACAATAGCATATTTTGAAGTGGCTGTTAATTACCACACAGTCTCTGACCTAATTGATGCAGACACAAGATCGTTGAAGCATAATATTATTTACCAACTTTTCTCAGAAAGATGCACGCCAAATATTATCCATGAGAATACCATATACCTGCACAGACAGAATAATATGGAAGCTAATAAGAAATGGGAATTTTAGCGTCAAATCTGCTTATCACAAACTAGTTGAGATTAAACGCAACAATCAACCTTATGATGCAGCAATGGAAAGTTTATGGAAGAAGTTATGGAATCTAAATACTTTACCCAGAGTAAAATTATTTATGTGGAAATGTGTGAATGATGCAGTGCCTTCGAATGAAAGAATGGCGCGAGTTCAACACTATGGAAGAGATAACTGCAAAGTTTGTAAGCAGGTGGCAGAAACTACTAAACATTTACTTTGGGAGTGTTCTTTTGCAAGAGCTGTTTGGATGTCAGTCCCAGGCGCAAGAAAAAGTATGACATCAACAAAAACATCTATAAAAGATTGGATCATTAGCTGGTTTTCGATGGATCTGACTATTTTGGGAGATGATTGGATTGAAAGAATGGAAAATACATGTTGGGGAATATGGAAAGCAAGATGTGAATGTGTTTTTGACGATCTGAAACCAAATCCAATAAAAGTCGTTAGAAGTCTGCAACACCTCAACAGTATGACAGGCAAAGAAATGATCAGATCCCATAGTCCTTCTGTGACTGCTAACACAATCTGTGTTCCTTTCACAAATTGGATGCCACCTACCTCAAACTCTTTTTCTATATGTTGTGATGCTTCTTTTAAAGAAATTTTAACTTTCAAACACACATGCATTGGACTAATATTGCGTAATTCTGCAGGAAATTTTGTGCGAGGAAGGAGCAGCTACTCAGATGGAAACCTGACTGCAGAACATGCAGAGGTGTAATGGGACTGCTGGAAGCTACTCAATGGGCAGAAGAACTTTGCAACAAGTGTGCTTTGAGTTGGATGCACAGAGGGTATTCAAGGCATCAAATGGAGATTTCCAGCAAGTCAGTTGGGAGAACCAATCTATTATTCTAGATATTATTAGTTTGTTTAGCAACCATCCATTATGGAATTACAAATTTTTTAAGAGATGTTTTAATAAACCAGCAGATGAACTAGCTAAACATGCTAGATCACGTAAAGCTTTAGAAAAATGGATTCATAATCCACCAGTCTTTATTACTCCATCTCTATAAGCTGATAAGAATGTTGTAACAACCATTCATTAATCAATATATTTCTTCTTTCCATCAAAAAAAAAATAAAAAAAAATGTGAAGGATTTAATGTCTCATTTTGTCAGTAAATTATTTGGAGGGTGTTTGAATCAGGGGCAAACTGGAGCCTGACTTACTCAGGCTCAAGCCCCCGCAAAAGCCACTGAAACCTTTTTTTTAAAGCCTAATTTATGTTTTACAAAAATTAAAGACAAAAATTTAGGTTTAAGCCTGGATAGAATTTAGTCAAGCCCAGCCCCTTGGAGAATTCATGGTTCCACCACCGGATTGAATACTAAAAGTAAAACTGTTTATGATTTTCCAAAAACAATAATCAATCACAGAAGTTAAAAGTGAAAGGCAAATTGCTTTTGCAAGTCATTTTTAAATTTTATTCCCCACCTGTATTCTAATTTCTTTGCTTTTATGAGTTAGAAAAATTAATTGCGAAGTTATATTCAAACATCCTCTTGATAAAATGACCAGATACTAACATACATGTTGAAAGAGCCGTGATATGAGCCATTTAAAATACACGACTATTTTTCTTTTTTTTGATGCCAAAGATGTGAAATTTATTAAGAAAAAGGAATTACATTGTCTGCAATCAAAAGACTCTCGATGATATCTGGTGGGTTATCTAACCAGACACTATTGACTCCATACTTTCTGCTGAATTTTGCTAGTGTATCAGCAGGTTTATTACAAGACCTAGGAACAAAATGGGGTTCCCAATGAGGAATGGTTTTCAGACACTTAATGACATCAAGCAAAATGTCTTCGTTTTCCCAAACTATCACTGGCGCTTGCTTAGTTATGTAGCTTTCAATTCTTTTTAAAATACACAACTATACTAAGGAAAAAAGAACTAGGTAACAATTTGAAGTGTACATTTGAATCTAGCACAGATGTTGCCGATAGTATACTCCAAAGTACACCACCCCTCAGCAAAATTAGATTTACTATGATTTTTATGGGTTTTACCTTGCGTGAACGAGGTGGAAACTGGAAAACATTTCGACGGATCCTAAAAATCCCGAATTAAACCCAAGAAAAATGTAAAAGTTGAAAATTTGGAAAAGACTTTTTTGTTGACAAAAATAACAATAAAATAATTGAGAATAGAAAATATTTAGTAATATTTAATTAGCTGTCCGTAGGTAGAGAGAGACAAATGGGAACTAAAAAAGAGGGATGGTACGAGAGAGAAGCGGCTTCCAAGTTATGACTTTGTGTGAGTTGTTGACTAGTTTGGATTAGCTGTTGGATTTTAAGAAGCATATTCTCAGTGAAGATCCCATATTACTAGAAATTATTAGCACTAGCTGGTTAATTATGTGTGGTTACAGAATTTCCCCATGCACATTCTTCCACATTATAAATACCCCTTGCACAACGTCTCACTTCTCCTCACTCCCATCTTCTTCCTTCCTTGAAACTTCTTAAATCCCAAAAAAAACATCTCTCACATAAGAAAAACAACAGAGGAGGTTGTAATCTCCAAGTTCTGAAGATTATCTCTGAAGGTAATTTCAAGTTCTTTTATCTGTATTTCTTCTTCTTCTTCTCATTTTGGGTACTTTTTTTCACATTTTTCATTTGTTTGCCAAGATTTTTTATTTTTTATTTTAAAAAAATCTCATGCTCTCAAAATGTGATGATTCAAGGAGAATTTATACCCTGGTTCTGAATTATTAGTTCTCTTCTAGTAGTTTCTGATTTTGATCCATGCATGTGTTCAAGATTTCAAAGTATTTGTGTTTCCCTAGTTCATAGTACTATCTCTCAAGTCTCAAGGTAGATAAGTATGGTTATGTGTAATAACTATCGTCTTAATTTCTCATTAAAATAATTAAAGACAAGAAAAACAAAAAATGGCTTTAAAATACATTATTTTTTTCAATCATAGTTTCAAAATTTCAATCAACAACGATTATATTACGTTAACTTGATTTTTAATTTGTATAAACTACTGTATTTTTTTCTCAACAACCGACGTATTAACGTCACATTAAAGAAAAGAATCTTGAAATTTTTTTCACAGGGTCTGCATGATACGCCAGTAGTGACGTTTAATATTAAGTATTAAAATTCGAATTTGTATTTGATGATCACAATTTTTTCTTTTGATTTTTACAAAAATTCACATGGAGTTTTAAGTTAACGGGGTTCTTTGAGATCAATATACGGGGGTTGAGTTGTTCATCGGTGAAAAGCAAGATTTTCATCACTTTCTCGTACTTTTTCTCTTTTGGAAAAAAGGAAAATCTTCTAGTTTGTTCTGCTTTTTCTCCTACACTCATGGAAAACTCTTTTTAGTTTCATAGAAAGTGAATCAAAAATGATTTATGTGACTCAGATTTGTCGCCCAGTTCTTGTTCCAGAATTAGATGGAGTAATAGACAAAAACCTAAACCCTTCAGGCTTTATTCCGGTCTAAGAAGTAAGACTAGTAATCTTGAGAACCCTTTGACATAATTTTGGAAGTTTGCACGTGATGAAACTGTCGCCTGAATCGGTTGTGCTGGCTGACTCGCCCGAGCTCAGTTGTATTGTCTAAGCTAATTTTGTGTTTATGTCCCCATTTCATCCAAGGCACTTGTCATCACATTTACTGGATGCTAATTTCTGTGAAAAATTGTCTCATAAATTTTTTTGTTTAAAATTGGCAGGAAATCCATATTGGAAGAGATTCTTGAAGTTGGAAACAGAGAAGGGGAAATCCGGTCACATTAGCCATGGCTAAAAGTCAATTAGAGGTGTTGAGTGCACTTGATTTGGCTAAAACACAATTGTACCATTTCACAGCAATTGTGATTGCTGGTATGGGTTTCTTCACAGATGCATATGATCTTTTCTGCATCTCTCTCGTCACCAAATTGCTCGGGCGGATTTACTACACAGTTGGTGACAAGCCTGGTTCTTTACCACCAAATGTAGCTGCAGCTGTTAATGGTGTGGCTCTTGTTGGTACTCTAGTAGGTCAGCTATTTTTCGGTTGGCTTGGTGACAAGATGGGTCGAAAAAGAGTTTACGGTATGACTCTAATGATCATGGTTATCTTCTCAATCTGTTCTGGTTTATCATTTGGTCACGAACCGAAATTTGTTATTGCCACTCTTTGTTTCTGTCGATTCTGGCTTGGTTTCGGAATTGGTGGTGACTACCCACTTTCGGCTACAATTATGTCCGAGTATGCTAACAAGAAAACCCGTGGAGCTTTCATTGCTGCTGTTTTCGCTATGCAAGGTTTCGGAATTTTAGCAGGTGGAATGGTGGCAATTATAATATCTTCTGCTTTCAAAGCCAGGTTCAGTTCACCAGATTTTGCAACAGTTGGAGCTGCTTCTACAGTGCCACAAGCTGATTATGTGTGGAGAATTATATTGATGTTTGGTGCAATTCCTGCTGCCATGACATATTATTGGCGTATGAAAATGCCTGAAACTGCACGTTACACCGCCCTTGTAGCCAAGAATGCGAAACAAGCTGCTGCTGATATGTCTAGAGTTTTACAAGTTGAAATCCATGAAGAGCCGGAGAAGGTTGAGAAAATCACAATGGAGGAAAAGAATTCATTTGGGTTGTTCTCTAAAAAGTTCCTTCACCGTCACGGGCTTCATTTGCTCGGAACTACTAGTACTTGGTTTTTACTTGACATAGCCTTTTACAGTCAAAATTTGTTTCAAAAGGACATCTTCAGTGCAGTGGGATGGATTCCACCAGCAGCGACCATGAACGCAATTGAAGAAGTTTACAGAATTGCTCGAGCTCAGACACTTATTGCTCTTTGCAGTACCGTTCCAGGTTACTGGTTCACTGTTGCATTTATCGACCGAGTTGGAAGATTCAAAATTCAGCTGATGGGTTTCTTGTTCATGACAATCTTCATGTTTGGACTAGCTTTCCCTTACCATCACTGGACATTGAAGGAGAACAGAATCGGGTTCATTATCATGTACGCATTAACATTTTTCTTCGCAAACTTTGGACCAAACAGCACAACTTTCGTCGTGCCAGCTGAGATCTTTCCAGCTAGGTTACGTTCCACATGTCACGGTATATCTGCAGCTGCTGGGAAAGCTGGTGCTATAGTGGGTGCATTTGGATTCTTGTATGCGGCACAAAGCCAAGACAAAACCAAGACTGACCATGGGTACCCTCCTGGTATTGGTGTTAAGAACTCATTGATCATGCTTGGTTGCATCAATCTTGCTGGTGCATTGATGACATTTTTAGTGCCAGAATCTAACGGAAAATCGTTGGAAGAAATGTCAGGCGAAAATGAAGAAGATGATGCAGTGCCATCCTCAGACAGCAGGACAGTTCCTGTGTAGTGATTTTTATGTTATTTTGAGAGAGTTTTCACTTTTCAGTTTGTATGGAGTGTGGTTTTAGTAAGTAGTGTCACTCAGTATATGTTGCATAAATATGTATCCCTTTTTTTGAAGCAGATTTGAAATAACATTTCACCCTTCAATTTAGCTTTTCCTGGCTAGTATTAGTGTGCATACTCTGACAATAAGTGTCCCAAATTTTTGCCTCCCCCGGTATTTAGCACTTTTGGCTTGCAGTATCGGAAGTTCACAACCCATGCATACAGGGAATCCCACATTAGGCAATGGGAACCAGTTGGGGGAGTTGGGACACTTCAAACTAGCACAAGCAAAGTCATGTTTCATTAGTCTTTTAGTAGTCTAGTCTTGTGGGGTAAAATGTAGCAGTCAGTCATATGAGGGAAGGCCATCCCAACTTTTAATGCAGTTTGTGGAATTGAATTCTTCATTTTGGTAGTCAATTCTTTCTATATGACTTCTCACAGTCTCATATTCAATATCAAAAGTTTTAAGTTAAGTATCTGTAGTATCAATCTTGGTAGTCAATTCTTGTTGGTGATATTTTCTTACCTTTTTGACTATTTTGTTTGCTTTTCTTCTTCGACAAAATTATAAACAGAAATGTGGTTATGAAAATGTTAAATGCGACTCTACAAGTTTGTTTTCTGTGATTGCTAGTCTGCGTACACTGCTACGTAGCCCCCCCAGTTGGGAGATGGGATACTTAAAACTTTCAGAAATGAATTTCATTGGTCAGTTGACTCCCATGTAGTCTAAAGTCTTGTGGGGTGAGATGTAGCAGTCTGTCATATGAGGGGAAGGCCAAAATTTTAATGCAGTCTATGGAATTGATTTCTTCATTTTGGTGGTCAATTCTTTCTGTGACTTCTCACAGTCTCATCATGTACTCAATATCAAAAGTTTTTAAGTATTCTGTACATTTCAATTGATGGAAGATGCAGTTGGGAAACAACTGTAGTACCCGCTTGTTGGTGATATTTCACTTACTCTTTTGACTATTTTGTTTTTCTTCTTCAACATAATTACAGACAGAAATGTGGTTAGGAAAATGTGAAATTCCCCGCTATAAACTTGCTCAGTCCTGGCCAGTTTTAACTGATAGTTTGAGTACACTGCTATTTAGGACCTAGTAGAGCAAAGCCAATAAATAAATTTTTTAATCATATCTATATTAACAAGTCTTAGAGACTTCATTTACAGAAAGTGACCACTTGAATTCAGTTCCAACTATGTGCTTTCACACCACATACTGCACCTTTCAGATGGATTCTGCAGCCGTCAACAAGCTAACTAGCAAAATTGGCTTCAGCAATAAAAGTAGCTCCACCAGTGGTAAATATGAAAATTTGTTGAGCCATCCTTTTAAGTTAGTCGCTAGATGCATGACCAGAACTCCGAGTCCGTCTTGATCTCATAGAATGAGCTGCTGCAACGGTAGCTTGACTTGTACAAGCCGATGCACTTGGGTGGAAGTGGGAACCTAGTCAATGTTATTGTTGTTGAATTAGGTTCATCTATACACGCAAACTCATCCTTTGGTAGCTAACCTTCTCAAAAAGTTCCTCTATCCCCAGGATGCAAATCTAACAAAAAGCAACCCTATAACCAACTCTATTTCTTCTTGGCAGGGGTTCTTTTGCCTTGATTCTCTTTGTCGGAAACCCCTGGACGAGAGATCTTAGCCTGTTCCTTCACCACAAAAGAGTTGTTGTTGTCCTTAATTATGCCATTGAAATTGTTCTTTACCTCTGCAGTCGTACCCCTATTTGACAGACCTAAAACAGCAATGCCTTGTTGAGCTTCCATTAAGGGTCTCCTACAAGGGATATCCTCAATTGACTTCATCTTCTCAGTTACCTTATCTTTACAAGCTTCTAAACTGTCATCATAATCAGTTTCGTACAATGGCACCCTTCCTGACATGTCAGACACAAACCTACTCTTGATAAAATTCACCAATTCCTCTGGAGTTGGAGAACTGAAGAAGACATACGCCTTCCTGTACAATGGCACCCTTCCTGACATGTCAGACAGAAACCTATCAACCAACACTTTCTCTCAACGGCTGTATAAAATATACAGCATCCATGGAGGGTAATGGATGCCTTGGGCTGTTAATATCTTCCACCAATGACACTCCTTCGTATTTAACATCTGCCATCTTGCAAGAGCGATACATGACTTCAACGGTAACTTTGTCCATGATGAGAACCTTGCCGGTTGGTTTTGAGTCGCCTGTTTTTGCCGAACGAAGCCTTTCCTGCAACACACGATCACGGGTGATTCGGCCTAAGGTTTTATGTTCAGAGGAGGATGCATGAGAAGACGAGCCGAAATCCAACATAGACATGGTTGTTTGAAATTTCTTTACTGTCAAAATTGTGCGACAGGATCCAACACCCAACAACAGGAATTGGATGTCTTACATAGTTGTAGAGAAGAGCTTATATATCCCTGCTGACTTCTAAAAGCAATGACTCTAAATAAAGGAACACCAAATTTTAAGAAACTAATACAGAACTCAATAAGGAAATCAGTCCTGTGGTGCCGGTTTCCAAATTGGGTCACTCGGTCATTGTTTTTTACCAAGTGCTTTCCACCGTCTGTCCTACCAAAATTTCACACCATATGCTGCACCTTCCAAAATTTAACAAGCTAACTGCGCAGAGTTGGCTTCGGTAATACTAAAATATCCTCATATATTTTTGTAATTGTGCACAAATTCAAAAGAACAAAAAACTCAAGGTTTAACAATTGGTTGAAATCGGCTGACAATCTTAATGTTAAGTTTTTTGTGACATTCACAGATATCATTAAGCTAGAGGTAGATTGGCTGAGTCGCTGTGACCGGTTCCATGAGTTGGACTTGATTCATTCTTTACCAACCTTTGGCATATCATTAAGATTTTACAAGTTGCGGACATGCACTATGCTGGTGGAATTACAACACCATGTGAAGATGTTTTGGAAATGAAGGGTTGTTCTGATCTTAATACTACTGCTTTCATTAACAGATTGATTAAAGCTGAGAAACCTGATCTCATTGTCTTCACTGGTAAATAAATCAATAGCATTACCATATTATATTAATTCTGTGTTGCAACGATACGGGTATGGTATCGGATACCAGATACCAATACGCTATTATGATACACCAACTTGAAAAACAAAAATACGGCGATACGGCATACTCAATATTGATCAGTAGTTTAACATAAATATATTATATATAAGATAGAAACTTAACAAAATACATACATGTGTCGGTTTGAATGATTAACATATAATCTGTATGACTAACCTCGCTGAAGAGAGAAAAAGTCTGGATAAGAAGAAAGAAAGTCTAGAGCAAGATCAGTAGACAGATTCAGAACTAATATTTTGTCACTATAGTTAAAACTTCTCATAGAATCTAATAAAATATCCGAATTTTCTAATATTTAGTCAAAGTTTTCTAACCGAGTTGTATCTTGAAATATTGGGAGTATTAGTACGCGTATCCATGTAAATACGTATCGATACAGCTGATTATCCGTTTTAGGCGTATCGTTGTAACACGGTATTAATTGCATTAATATTGTTCGGTGATTTTTCACCATTTGTTTGGTTTGATGAGCAGGAGATAACATATTTGGTCAGGACGCAACTGATGCATCGAAATCTTTAGATGCTCCATTTGCCCCAGCAATTGCAGCAGGTATACCATTAGCTCACCTTCAGTAAATTCAGGTTTTTCCACAACCCTGCGAGATGCAGGGGATGTGAAAGCCGTCTTCACACGGCATGATCACCTATAAATGACTTTTGTGGTGATGGCATACATCTTTGTTATGCTGGTGGTTTTGGTTATCATGCTTATGGGTCGAAAGGATGGCCAGGGAGACTAATGTCAACGACTTTGGGAAAAACGAAAACGGGAAAATGGGGAGCAGTTAACTCCATTCACGGACGGTATTAGGGGTGGCTTACCTAGGCTAAAGCCCATCCCAAAATTTCTAAAAAGCTTTTTTGTCCGTGTAATTTTCAAGAAACCTATTTTGAGGCATAATGATTTTCTAAATGATTACACCATCTAGGGTATCCTTATAAGGGGTCTCTAAACCATATCAAAATTACTAGGTTACCCTTTAATTCGATTAGATTACTTAAATACCCTTTGACCAAATAAAAACCTAGACTAAAACTATTCAAAACAAAAAAAATCAATCTAACATTCTTTCTTCTCTAATTCTTCTTCTCTTCCTTCTTCATCTCCATTTGAGCAGCAGCCGAACTCCCCCCACCCCATTTCCATAACCCGATTAATCGTTCGATGAAAAATCTTTGATCGTCGATTAAAATTATAACTACAAATGAAAGCTAGAACGAAGCGTTGTGCTAGAGATCTAAATCCAGACACGCATGTTGGAATCAATTACAACCAAGCAAGTAATCAAACAAGGGAATCCCTAATCGATCTCTTAGGTACGGCTTATTCGTATTTGGTGGATTTCGGACGAACATTTGTCTGTCTTAGGTACGAATTATTTGAGTTTGCTGGATTTTGGGCCGAACCATGATCTGTCTTAGGTACGTCTTATTCGAGTTTGCTAGGTTTTGGGCCGAACCATAATCTGCCTTAGGTACGGCTTATTTGAGTTTGCTGGATTTTGGGCCGAACCATGAGCTATCTTAGGTACGGCTTATTTGAGTTTGCTAGGTTTTGAGCCGAACCATGATCTGTCTTAGTTTGTGATATCTCAAATCTTGTATACATCTGTGTCACTCATTGTATAATATTGAAAGTGGAGTATCCTTGCTATGTAGAATCAACTTCTTTCCAATGCCATCTTCTTGTTAATACCCTCATTCTGACTAGTTTTTATTGTACTTATTTTTTTCTTTCTTTGTGTTAGGAGACAAAAAGCTAGTGCTAGTGGTAGAGTTAATAACTAACAAGAAGAATAAAAAGAAGAGGTTTCTCATGTGCTTTAACATAGGTGTGGATATATGATCACTTCCCGAAGTTGAAATTAAGCACACCTATTGAGGTCGTGGATGAAACACTTCCAACTTCGGCCAAATATGAGTTCAAGGACCATAAGAAGAGGGATAAGCCTGAAAAGTTAATCAATTTAAGAGAAAGACTAAACTCTTTAGATGGGACAGATGTTGTATTTGATCCGTATAACAAAGAAGAAGAAGATGATGAATTTGTTGAAGATGAAGATATGCCTTTGGGAATGTACTACGGACCCTTGTTCTATCCAGGCGGGTTTATAATTTTCGATTCTCGTCGAGTGCTCCGCCAATTCGGATGTGTCCAAACTCTACCGTTGGGACATACCCATAAGTTCAAGTTGTTGCCTAAGGGAAGTAAAGGAACAAAGAGCACCTCTAGTTCATGGGAACCCAAATATGAACCCGAACCGTCGCTTGATCATTAGGAGCACTTGGAGGACAACATTTTGAGTTGGGATGAGTTACAAACTTTGCATCAAGATCCTCGTGAAGTTGTCGAAGGCTACATGGATTGGTATAATAAAATTTCCCATCCTTTAATTATTGATAGAGTTAGTCTAGCTCAAGTCGAAGCTGAAATGGTGAAGGCAAAAGCAAAGGAAGTTGCAGAGGAAGCAAAGGGAGCAAAGAAATCTGACAATGTTATCCATGATGCATCTGACGCAGTAGCGATGATGGTAAGCAATGTATTTATTTGTGATTTGGTTTTCTCCAAGTGTTCCTACCTAATTGTTGCGCAACTTGCACTCCATGTCTACTGATTTTAGTATCATGCCCAGTCTTTCATGTGCGTCACAAATTTGAAACTTCTCTTCGAAAAATGTTTGCATTTTACTTATACCTAGGGTTGCGGCATAGTGGTAGCAGGAAATACTACATTTACAATTTTGTTCATCACATCTTATATCAATGTAATAAATTTGGTTTGAATTGAAATTAGGTGACATCGGCTAAGGAGTTGTTTAATAAAATGAAGAAGAAAGTTAGCTGCAAACAAATGACATCAATGGCTGAGCAACAAGGTTTCTGCAACGACTTGGCATCCATCATTAGCACTGGTCAAGCTATTGGCTCAAATAAAAGGGCAAAAAGAACCCTCCTAGGACCTAGAGGCCCAAGTGGAGGTGGTGATGACAATGAAGGCGGAAGTGTAGGCCAAAGAGGACATGGAACTACCAAAAGAAGTCGTGGAGGAGGTCGTTAGTGAAGTGATAATGTTTACTTAGCACAATTTAATGTCTTGAATGCTAGTTTGTTTCTTTTTAAGACTTTATTTTGTATTTTAGTTTTGGATATTAGTTACTCTGATGTTTGGATGTTAGTTTATTATGGTATTGAGTAGACTTTGACTGAGATTATCATCCTCTTATTGGTTCTTTATACAAGTGACAGGGTCAGGTTCGACTCGTAATGTATTGGTGCTTTAAGTTATCGTAACAGCCGAACCTGAAAACTCCAAGGAAGTTTTGTGGGATATGTCAGGTTCGGCTTTAAATATGCTCTTGGTTTTAAGCCGAACCTGACAATTTTTTGCAATTTGTCAGGTTCGGCTGTTTTTGGTGCAATCATATAGAGCCGAACATTACTCAGTAACTTTTGAAAACCTAACAACTCCAAGGAAGTTTTGTGGGATATGTCAGGTTCGGCTTTAAATGTGCTCTTGGTTTTAAGCCGAACCTGACTAATTTGCAAAGGATTTTTTGCATTTTGTCAGGTTCGGCTGTTTTTGGTGCAATCATATAAAGCCGAACATAACTCAGTAACTTTTGAAAGTGGTTATTAACACACACATAAATAAGAAAAAGCTAAAATATTTAAACCATATGGTGTATTTAAGGATACATTTTTTGTGATCTATAATCTCACCTCATCCTCACAAAAGAAAACAACCGATCGGTTATGACAATTCCAAAAAGACTTCATATCATGTTTTATGGACTTCCTAATCTTACCGCAGATTCATCGACATCGTCCTCTTCATCTTCACTTATTTCTTCATCCGTCATTGCAATTACTTGATCTTTCATAAGCGAGATGTACGAAGCTTTCCAAAGGTCCATTTCTGTCGCGTAGTTTGCACACCAATCCATCTTTTTATTCATAGTCCAATATTTTTCACCTTCGTTCTCTTCTTCTATATAGTTAAAAACGATCTTGAAAGGACATTCTCTTTTCTTCGTCTTGGTCTTGTTCTTTCTACCCGTCTTCCCAACATACACGGAACCTTTTTTATGTTTATCGACGTCTTTGCCGCTTCTCTCACAAACCATTTCAACCCGGTTCCATCGGCTTTGTTGCCCGATAACTAGCACGCAGTTTATTAGCAATCCATGTTCATAAGCCCAAGTTTTTGCTTCCGATTTACTTCCCCATCTCTACAGGAATACAAGGTCACATATATACTTAGTAAACGTTTCGGATATAGACTTTTAACATATAATGTAATACATCACTCAATTTGTTACCTACCAAGTCATTTTGGAAGTGATCTCGATTGTCTTCGTAAATAGTGTTAACAGCCGAAGGTTGCTCGTGCATTGGTTGAGGTTCATAAACCATGATCTACAAGAATACGGCGTGGTAAGATAACTTAACCAAAGAAATTAACTATAGGTTCGGCTAATTCGAAAAATTTCAAAAAGCGCCGAACCAAGCGAAATATTAGAGTAGAACAAGGTTCGGCTTACTCGATATTGAAAAATCAAGAGCCGAACTTAGTACTTGTAGAAAGTGGAATTATAGTTAATGTTCGGCTGAAAATATTTGAGCCGAACTTAACACAGTAACTCGAAAAAAACAACAAGAAATATGAGGTTCGACTATCCTATGAAAGCAATCGAACTAGCCGAACTGTTCTTCCCTTTTTCAAAGTTCGGCTATTAATTTACTACCGAACCTATTTCCAAACTCCGAAAAACTTTGTGAAAATTCATTTTTTAAAAGAATCGAAGCTATAAAAAGGAGATTAGATACCGTATAAGAGTATACCTGTGTATTATCAGCAGAAGGTTCTTCCATAATGTATTCATCATCTGGATTTGGCTCATAGAAACCATCATATTGACTTTTAGCTTGAGGTTGAGTTGAAGTTTGAATAAAATCATTCTCATAATCCAAAAAATCGGCTAAATACGGATCATTGTTGTAGTTGATGTGTATTATATCGCTTTTACGAGATGAAGCTTCTCCTGGATCATCCATTTTGAATCACAAAAATCACATAAACCTCACAAATCTCAAACACCCTAGTTTTTTTCACTTTTCTTCCTTTGTCTCAAAAACCACACTCAAACTAAAAAAATCAGAGTTTTCAATTGATATACACTCACAACTTAACTTAGTCAATCATTAAAATTATTAATTAATCATAATCATTAAGGTTAATTAATCAAGGATAGTTATGCCATTATAAAAAGTGATAGATAAGGGATGGTGGTGCTATTTTATTTAGTGACCCTATTTTGGCATTATTTAGTATACCTCAAAAAAAAAAATCAGTATGCCCTCAAAATAGGTTTCATTTTCAATATCTGCGAAGTTTAGCCCATATATAAATTTGACTTAGCCCATTAATAACATATGACGCTGGTGAGATAAAACCAGGGAAGTAATTCAAGAATATTAAAACACGGCCCCACGTGAATTAATCATTGGTAATATCATCCCTCCGTTCAAACACTAAAGTAAAAAACACGTATTGATGTTGTTTCTGTTATTAAATGGCTGCCGTTTTGTTGGGCTCACCTGCTATGAGTCAATTCTTTCGTCTTGATTTACTCCTTTTAGCTTTTTACTACTCGTGTCATGTGTATTATTAATTAACTAGAAGAAGGTGTGAAGAGTAACATAATGACTAACTTCCTCTCCTTAATTGGTTATCCTTGGTCCAAAAATGCCAACAATAGTTGGCTACACCACTTTAACTAAATAATCACTGCTTAAGGTTAGCTTTTTGGTTTTCTTCCTCCCCAAACACAAATATATCCAAAGGAATAACAGCGAAGCGAAGCAACATTAGAAAGATAAACACGGCTGTATAACAACAAAACTACAGCCCCTCCGAGAATCGTCTTCAGGGAAGAACTTTAGATATGCACAAAAAAAATATTTTTAACCCACCCAGACATAGAATCCTGATTCCATCGCCGACTCCATTAGAACCTGGAAGTGCCTCGATGATGAAAATCTTACTACCATTGATCCTCAAATTCTCTTTACAGGTATATATATGTAGTCTTTCCCAAATATACGTGGTGTCGGTTAATTGATTTTACTCATGCTCATATGTTTCATGTTTACAGTTTCAGCAGGTACAATCCAAAGAAGTGATCTTTGAGAGGAATCTGAGGAGGGGTCGCGGGGGTTGGCTGTTTAATTGCGCACAGTTTATCTTAAACCAGTGTGATACTCCTGGACAGATAGTATACATATGATTTGCAATAAATTTTTAAGTTGATAAAATCCAACACTGCTAATATTATAAAGTTTGACAGACTTCATTACACAAAGTGTACACTTGAAAATTGAATCAGTCCAATTATGTGCTTTCTAACTGTCTGTCCGATCACCAAAACTTCACACCATAAACTTCAGAAGGATTCTACAGTCGTCAACAAGCTAACTGCGCAAAATTGGCTTCTGGAATACTGAAATATCCTCAAACCTTTTCTATAATTATGGACAAATAAAAAGTTAGAGCTCAAGGTTTAACAATTGGTTCAAACAACTCTTCAGTTACCTACTTGTATCAAAAAAAAAAGAATGTATATTGAAATTACTTACCCCGGCATTGTTCATGTCCCACAGCTTCTTAACTCCATAATCAACAGCCTGCAAAACCATACACAATCTCGTAACATCAGCTTTATACTACGGTTGCAACAGTGATTCATATTTCATGAAATTTTAATCTAAAACATACCTTTTCACCAGCGAAGGCACCAGCAAGAACGACTGGAATATAAACGGAGTTTCTCTGCATAAATAATTTGTAAAACACTTCGGTGACCGCTTTAGTTGTCAAATTACTCCCTAACGTGGGAGAATGGTTTTATTAACGGTAGAATGACAAATACAACTAGATTATATGTATTCCCTCTTTTGTGATGTAGAAGAAGCACATCAATAACCTAGTATTTATAGGGACGGATTACATGGCTAAAAGCAGTTTCCTAATTGAACTAGGAATATGTAAATATACATCAAAAATGAATTTCCACAAAGCAAACTCTAATTTTAGGCCCCTTTGCAGGGGCGGAACCAGAAATATTCTATACCCCAGGCTTGATTGTTTTTGAACCCCGGGCTTAAGCTTAAGTTTCCCAAAGGTTTTAAGGCCCAATTAAAATAAGGTAGTAAAAAATATGTTTTGGGCTTTCGGGTGGCTCCAGCCAGGGGAAGCCTGGTTGTAGTTCTGCCCCTGCACTTTTGGTTTTCTGAAACATAAGCCAATCTCAGAAGTCAGTATCAAAAACATTTTGCTTCGTGAATTTAACTTTTATGCTTCTAGATATCATTCTGAAAATTGTACACTCGAACTAAATTCTAACCGTTTTGCTTTTATAAATCTAAAAACAACTTCTTAAATTTCAAATAGGTTATCACTCTTTTTCAAGGTGCCAGAATTGATCATGTCAAGATCTATCCTACATAGTTCCTGCAACACAATGACACTTTAGGCTAAGTCCTATTGGCTAGGTTGAGCTGCTAGACTAGCAGAAAAGTGTTGTCTATTTGTTAACACTAGTTCTCTCTCCTACCATTTGCTCGCACTTGAACTAGCAGCGAGATAGTACCGCTGAATGGTTCAACGCCACAAAAATCACCTTTTCGCTGAATGGTTCAACGCTGGAGATTTATTTTTTGATTCGGCGGCTGAGATTGGTTGCGCTGAACCAAACAACGTGGACCTGAACCAAACAGCGCTGGGTGCTGATGTGGATTGTTAATCTAACTGCTAGATTAGCACACCATAGGACTATAACCTTATGTGGCGTTACTGTGTGACGTATATCCTTCTAATGGCATATGCGATAGTCAAGTGCGGGTTCAATTTTGAGGATGTTCAGACTCTTTTTATTTTTTAATTCTTTTTAATCGATCAACAGCGGGAATTGAATACGCAAACTATAGGTTGGGAGTCCAACCCCTGACAAATTGGGATAATGCCAGTTGGTTAAGGATGTGCGGACTTAGTTTAGTCAAAAAGTTAAAAGTATGTTCGGGAATTATACTTCAGGACAATTTTTAGAAGCTGAAAACCACATGTACTTCTGCTTCTAGAGAACGCTGCCAAACGGGTTTTGTTTCTAGTATGGAAAGTTGTCCTTGAAACTGCGGTTTACATTGAACCAGTTCAGGTCGGTCACGGTTCTATTAATATGACAAAAGTATCCTCATTTTCCAAGTTTTTCTCTCAATAGGTTTCTTTCTCTCCTCTAAGCGCCAAAACAGTTTCTTCTTTTTGTTAATTTCGTTAGGGTTTTGTAAAATTCCTTCCCCAAAACCTAACCAATTCAAATAATTTCACACTGAAATTTTACCTCTTCATCCAAAAATATCAGAAGCTCGTGATCGAGGCAGCAATTCGGAACAATGTCTACCCTAGAAATTGAAGCTCGTGAGTAAGTAAAAAACAGACCCTACTTTTATTTAGTTCTTATCTGAGATTTTTGTATGTAAAGTTGGTGATTTTAGCTGATATATAACCTGGATTGAGAAATAGTTTTGTGTTAGATTAAGGGCACGCTGTTACAGTATTAGGTTTACAAAATCTGTCACATTGTTGGTAATTAAATTTTAGCTTCATCTCTGAAGATAGTGATTATATTGTATGTGATGGGGGTGATTGATGCCGAGGAGTCAGAAACACAAGTAACTGCATATTCATTCATGAAATAATGGTGCCATTCTACCGAAACACGAATTAATGAGATAGGGGAGGATATGTGATGGTTATATTGCAAAACATCGGTCCATCTGGTTGCTACTTCGATTATTTTGAGTGTCTAATACTTGTCTGTATCCACTTAGGTGTTCTGGTATACTCTTACATCTGTTGTTGTGTGACAAATTTTACATGATACTGACTTAAAAAGAGGGGGGCACCATGTATAGTTCTGTTGATGAAAGTTTTGGAATGAGAAGAAAAGTAGTTGTCTAATATTTTATTTCGTAATTTTGTGCAGTGTGATCAAAATTGTGCTTCAGTTCTGCAAAGAAAACAATTTAAATCAAACTTTTCAGACTTTGCAAGGTGAGTGCCAGGTCTCGTTGAATACCGTAGACAGCCTTGAAACATTTGTCGCTGATATCAATAGTGGAAGGTGGGATGCTATACTGCCTCAAGTTGCACAACTCAAGCTTCCTAGACAGAAGCTGGAGGACTTATATGAGCAGGTAATTTCTACTAAGTTGAATTTCGTATAATTCGTTGAGTTTGTGCTCTTTCATTTGGTATTCATGGTAGTCTTAAATGGTAAGAGGAATTTGTGGTGTTTAATTCTTGGGTTCCAAGGGAAATATATTAGGGCATATTGACTTTAGGTGCTGTACTTTTTTGGCATCTAGGGAGGTCTATTGTGGCCTTCTTGAACTTTGCGTAGCATAGGTTGGCTGCGATGGCTACCAAGTTATACTTCAGACTGTGAAGCATCTTTGTTGGTAACATTGTGCTAGGAGGATGATTTACCGGGAAACTTAAACTTTTAGATGCATGTTCTTCCTAATACTAGGATGATTTGGGGATCAGATAATTTGCGCTATCTACTTTTGAGCTTATAGTTATAGATGATTTTTCAAGGTCCATACTTAATCTCTTTTACTTAAAAATATAGTAAATGGCTTTGTTTGGATGCTTTCTTATATTTATGGTCTGGCTGGTAGAGAGAACCAAGAATTTTTATGGGAAGAATTATCGAATACTAGGGGATTGTGGCAATATCCATGGACTTTGGGTGGTGATTTTGATTGTTGTAGATTCACTATGTGGATTAGGGCATATTGATTTGAGGTGCTGTACCTTTTTGGCGTCTAGGGAGATCTATTGTGGTCTTCTTGAACTTTGCGTAGCATAGATTGGGTTTTTTTGTTCTTTTCTTTCTGAAGCAAGTAGATTGGCTGCAATGACTACCAAGTTAAACTTCAGACTGTGAAGCATCTTTGTTTACCATTGTGCTAGAAGGATGATTTACAGTGAAACTTAAACTTGTAGATGCACGTTCTTCCTAATACTAGGATAATTGGTGGCGTAGATAATTTGCAGTATATCCTCCATCTATTTTTTAACTTATAGATGATTTTCAAGGTCCATACTTAATTCTCTTACTTAAAATTAGAGTAAATGGCTTTGTTTGGATGCGTTCTAATATTTATGGTCTGGCTGGTAAAGAGAACCAAGACTTTTTATGGGATACTAGGGGATCGTGGCAATATCCATGGGTTTTGGGTGCTGATTTTGACTGTAGTAGATTCACTATGTGGAATGCTGTTCCAATCTTTGATAATCTTGCTAGAAGTGAGATCACATCACAGTATCATCTCAACAATGTGTCTTATTTTAGGAAGGAGAATAAACCATCTTATCATATCCTTTTACATTGAGACTATACACTTATATAGTCTAGAGATATTTAGAGGTCTGTTCTCCGAAGACTTGGTGGTTAAGTAGAGGGAAAAAGTGTACCACATGTAAGGTATCTAACAATCTAGTGGCCTTTTGCTGTGTCTTGGTTTTTATTCTTTGTTCAGGCTTCCAAAAGCATTATAGCTGTGGGTAGCTTTATATTTTCTTATAGTTGTAATTTTGTGCCTCCTCAGCATTTTGATATCAATTTTAAACCATCCCTTAAAAAAAAATTTTCTTCCTAATTCACCTAGGCAGATAATGCATGCACATCTCCTTTTATCGTTGCGTTTACTTGAATTGTTCTTTGAATGGAGTATCTTTTTAACTGTCTTATTGTGCCCAAAGACATCTTATCATAATATGATCTGTTTGTTTTGTAGATTGTTCTGGAAATGATTGAGCTTCGAGAATTGGACACTGCACGAGCTATTTTGAGACAAACTCAGGCAATGGGTGTCATGAAGCAGGAGCAGCCTGAAAGGTATTTACGACTGGAGCATCTCCTAGTTCGAACTTATTTTGATCCACATGAGGTTAGTACTGGATTTGACTTTTTTCAGTCTTTTGTATTTTGCTGGTGCTATTACCTATTTAGCTTGATACACTATGAAGACACGCCATGCTATAGTACTTCTTCAAATTCCTGATCTGGAAGGGTGGTATTGTGTTACTGGAGTGTGATCGTTAAGCTCGTTGAAGTTTACTTTCGAACAGTCATAGGCTGTTTAGGATTTTGTGCCTAAACTCCAAACCTATGTTTTCCTATCCTAGCGATGCATGTTTTTTGTAGCTAATCTACTGGCTTTTGTCATGAACTAGTAACGACATTCACCTCAGAAGTGGAAATGATTATGCTGAATTATTTACTTCTTAGTCTCCAGAGTGTACTTATCGATTTAGGTGTCACAAAATTTCTGCTTAAACTTGTCTTCCTCTTTTTCGTGACAGGCTTATCAAGAAGCAACTAAGGAGAGACGCCGTGCACAAATTGCTCAAGGTTTGCTTTCATCTTGATGTGATGCTTTCATATTTTTTACAGTATACCATCATTGCAAGTAAATGATTTTTTCTTTTTTTAAATTCTTTTTCCTGCCAATTTACTATTGGTTTTCTGTTGAAAATGTGTACTTCGGAGCTCCTCCTCATTCGAAAAAACTTTCCTGACCTCTTGATTTGTCTTCTTGCAATTTCCCATGACCATTGAACCTTAAAAGTTGATGCAGTTTTAGTATCAGTAAGAGATTGAGGGACGAGGGAATAGTTAATGTTGATACATTGTTTATGATTTATTGTATGAGTTCGTTTGGTTTGATTCTGAACTAGTGTTCTTAATGTACTTTCCAGCAATTGCTGCCGAAGTTACTGTGGTGCCGCCTTCAAGATTAATGGCTCTCATTGGTCAGTCCCTGAAATGGCAGCAGCATCAAGGTTACTATCCCATTACCTTTTTAAATTGTCTTGGTCTTTGTAAGTCTTTTTATTTGCAACTCTGGTCTCAGCAAAACACCCTTATGTCTCTTCTAGGTATGCTGCCCCCGGGAACTCAGTTTGATTTGTTTAGAGGAACCGCTGCGATGAAACAAGAGGAAGATGAAACTTATCCAACAACACTTGGTCATCCTATCAAGGTAAGCATAGACATCGTTTTTATGAATTGCACCCTCTGTATGTACTGTAACTATGATTTCGTTATGAACATGTCTATCTTATTGATTATTGGAGGTGTCTCCATGCAGTTTGGAAAGAAAAGTCATCCGGAATGTGCTCGTTTCTCGCCAGATGGGCAGGTCCTTGTATCTTGCTCTGTTGATGGGTTTATTGAGGTATATTTGGCTTTTAATATTTTTGGTGCACTTTCTTAAAGTCATCAGTTGCTCTCTGATTTCTCAGTCTGTTTTAGGTTTGGGACCATATAAGTGGGAAGCTCAAGAAGGATCTTCAGTACCAGGCTGATGTGAGTATTCTAAGCTACTGATTCTCCTTAATTCCACTTCATTAAATTCCTGTGTCCTTTTGTTCCGCACAAAAAAAAAAAAAACCTTTATTTGTTAGTTTCAGGCTATATCCCTCTAAATATATTTGTTTAAAATGCAAATTACCAATTGTTTCCCCTGATACAAGGGTTTCCAAGGAAGTTAAGTTTTGAGGTCTTCCTTTCACGTTTTGAGTTTTCTCTGTGAAGTCTTCCAAATTGTTCAGCGGGATTACCTCGTTGTCTCTGCATTTTTGTACATGCTATCTTGTTTCTTTAATATTTTTTTATACTGGCCAATACGCACATTTACCATCTAAGTGTAAGGCGTATATTTTAATTGGTCAGACTTGTGCTTCTACAGTTGCTGACATGATACGGACTTTTGCAGGATGCTTTTATGATGCATGATGATGCTGTCCTATGTGTTGATTTTAGTAGAGACTCGGAAATGCTTGCATCTGGGTCACAAGATGGAAAGATTAAGGTAAACTGCTATTGTCATACTATGTACTCGTTTTCTTCTTTTTTATATTATTAATTATTTAGTTTTTTTATACTATTGTCATACCTGTTCCTTATGCACATGTCGATATGTAAAGAGATTGTCTCATGAAATGTGACACCTGCATATGGTGGATCACATGGAAATCATTTATCAATCAATTACTTGTTTATGAATTTATTCTTAGAATCTTCTCCTCATTAAGAAGGTTGCCGTCGTGCAAAATTAGCCCTTAAATCATCTTTACGTGGGCTACAGCCATGTTTAATTTTCGTACCTATATATTTCGTTTTGGTGGATTATTTTATGTATAGCACATGAGCTGAGCAGGTATCTTTATATTAGTATTGAAGTTTGGCAATGTTACATTCATGTTCCAGGTTTGGCGGTTAAGAACGGGTCAATGTTTGCGTCGTCTTGAACGTGCACATTCGCAGGGTGTCACAAGTGTCGTTTTCTCTCGTGATGGAACCCAACTGCTAAGTGCTTCCTTTGACAGCACTGCAAGGTTTTATTTTAATTTATTCGCAGTTAGTTTGTTATACCAATAATTCATATAAAACTCAGGCATTTATTCTGTTAGCTGCAAAGTTATTATGATTTGTATTTAATGCAGGATCCATGGCCTCAAATCTGGGAAGTTGTTGAAAGAATTCCGTGGCCACACATCCTATGTGAACGATGCTATCTTTACTAGTGATGGGTCTCGAGTTATTACTGCTTCTAGTGATTGCACAGTCAAGGTAATTTATCTTTGAGTAGTAACTTCTTTGGATGTTGTTAGGGATTTTATTTACTTTTTACGTTTTACTTTTTTTTTCTTGTATACCTTATAACACCAGTTTATGTTTATTGCAGGTTTGGGATATGAAGACCACCGAGTGTTTACAAACGTTCAAGCCACCACCTCCGCTGAGGGTACATCTATAGCAAATGCAATTTTTTTCAACAGTGAATTGCTTCACAAGTGACATGATTTTGCTTTTTTTAACGTTTCTTGACTTTTTATGTTTTCGTGGTTGAACTACTAGGGAGGTGATGCTTCTGTCAACTCTGTCCATCTTTTCCCAAAAAACACGGATCAGGTTTTAGTTTGCAACAAAACATCATCGATATACCTCATGACACTACAAGGACAGGTAATCTCATCACCATTTTTGTGAAGCCCATGTAGAATTATTTTTGTTTTCGTTTTTGATGAATCGAGTTTATTCCTTTTGAAATACTAGTATGACATAGTTGATACTTTTCTTTGTAGGTTGTAAAGAGTTTCTCATCCGGTAAGAGAGAAGGTGGAGATTTCGTTGCTGCTTGTGTATCTCCTAAAGGAGAATGGATATATTGTGTAGGAGAAGACAGGTACTTTCTCTAGTTTATTTTAATTTGTCCTTTTCTACAATCCCCGTATAGAAGTACTGTCCTGCTATGGACCATCCCTGAGGAAGCTTTTTATTGTTCTGCCTATGGAATGTACACAATTTGAGAGCTCTTTTCAGGAACCACAAATCTTTTGCTATCCGTTATTACTAACCATCTGTTGTTTATGTGCAGAAATATGTATTGTTTCAGCTACCAATCGGGCAAACTTGAACACCTAATGAAGGTACAATATATCTGTACTCCTCTCTCGCACACAATTGTTCCAAATATCCATTATCTTACTGAGAATAAAAGATTTTCTGTATAAATCTGCATACAGATTACATAATTCCCCTGGGTTGCAGTTTTAACTTTTGTCCGTACTTTTTGCTGACAGGTTCATGAGAAGGATGTTATCGGGGTTACTCACCATCCACACAGAAACGTGGTTGCCACGTACAGTGATGACTCTACATTGAAAATATGGAAGCCTTAGAGTTTTTAATTGCATCCATATGTTTTGTAGCCTCTGTAATAGAAAATTGAAACCCCAATGTTATTTATCTAGGCATTCGAATGGGCTCATCTGTATCTCAATATGGACTATGGAGAACTGAAACAGGGGTCAAGATATCGATTCATTGTATTTTATTGGCAGGGTAGTTATTTTTCGTAACATCCAGTTTTGTAATGTCTATCTAACCATAGAAGTAATTTTTTCATACAGAATCCAGTAGCTTTAAATTTTGAGCTGAGAATCTGAAACCTCACATCAGAAGTGGCCTAGTGACAATTTTTAAACCATTTCTATCCATCTGGTGAAAGCTACCAATCTGAAATGTCATCTTAAGCAAGTTGCTTAAGACTTCAGATGCACCTGAATGACTTCTCATATCTTCCAAATGCTATAAGATTTGGAAGCTGCCCTTGAACAAGTCACCGGTGAACTAGTTGCCGGTATCAAGTTGCTTAAAGAGTCATCTGTAGTTTTAACTCTATAACCTTTGATTTTAAAATTAAAACAAAATTTTAAAGTCTGAACTCCGAAGTCTATAAAGAAGTCAATTGCATTGCATTGAAGATTTCAGCTCTCTCAAGTGGGTTAGGCAGATTCTGTAGACTTCTTTATTAGTAAAATGAAAGGACTGCAGATTCTCCAAATGAACCACCACTAGCCTTTCTAATGCTATCCCTTAACTTCCTTGTTTGTAGGAAAGGACTGCAACTACAAGACCCACTATCCCTAAACTGTACTATCATTCAACTATTCTAGTACTATTAGTCTACTTTGGATCCTACTTGGATCATATCTAAACTGACTAAAAAGGTAGTTAAATTTTCAGTTAAAAATCATTTTCCACTGAAATAAATGGATAATGAAAAGAAAAAAGAAAATCTTAAAAACAAATATGAGAGAACATGTCTTTTGTCAATACACAAGTACTTGTTCTTCTCATCACTGTCTATCCCTTTGAGCTGTCTAGAAGTAAACACAATAAAAAGCCTATTAATATATAGGGTTGATGTCTCCACCTTAACACCTTCTTATCCAAAACTAAAGAAGTCATGAAATACTCAGACCCAGCATAGACATGATCATTAGTAACTTCATTTGCTGTGTGATCAAACAACAACAACAACAACAAACAACAGAATCTTCTTAAAGTCTAGATCTTTTTTTTCAATTTACCCCAATCAATAATTTTTGTTACCCCATTATGTCTAAAAAGTAGAATCCATAGATTTATAATCAATATGGGACCCATTCTGAGTAAGACCCTTTATCAATCAGAATGTGATTCCAATAGGAGCAAACAGAAGTGTTTCTAATATCAATATCTTAAGTTTGAGTGGATCCAAAGGGATTTAGATTCTAAAATAAAAATAAAAATGAGTACTTCTTCTTGAAGAAATTCTATTTTCTGACTCTGGGTTCTTTCTGTTTCCTTCTTTAGCTGCCTGTATCTCTATCTATCTATTCTGAAGTGGGGTTTGCAAAGATGCTTGGTTCAGGGATGAATTTGATTACAACAATTATTGGGTTTGGAATGAGTGCTACTTTTATAGTTTTTGTTTGTACAAGATTGATTTGTGGAAGACTTAGAGCTGCTGATTCTAGACCTGTTTTTGAGATGGACTCTAGAACTGATCTTGAACAGGTAAGACTTTTTTTGTTCATTCAATTTGAAATGGGTCTTCCTTTTTGTTAATGATTTTGTGTTTAGTTACTCTCTTTAGTGTTTTTTTGATATTTTAGATTTGGATGTTTCTTTTTTTTTTGCCCAGTATCTGTTTGATGTAAGAATCACTTTTTGATTCTGAAATTGAAGTGAGAAGCATTATGGTAGAACAATTATGTAACTAGATGTCGCATGTTCCATTGTTTAAATAATCAATTCTTGAGTTGAACTGATTTGGATTTGATTTAGATGCTTAGCGAAGTTGCAAACTTGATCAATCCTTGACTAGTTCTAGTTCATTGAAGGAATTTGATTCAAAGGCAGTACTGAATGCAATTAGTAAGATGATGGGAGATGTCAAAGGTTATGTCATGTAAAAGATTTGAATTGAAGGAAAGCCTGATTGAATTTCGGGACTTCGATTTTTAAGTTTGGTTTAGTGATGGTAGGTGAGAAAGAAAAGTTTTGCTTTTGGGGTATTCTGTGTATGCTTCTTGTATTTCTATTTATGGGAAGGCAATGTATGTCAAGTATTGTACTTGACTTCT
This sequence comes from Papaver somniferum, assembly GCF_003573695.1. Taxonomy (NCBI): domain Eukaryota; kingdom Viridiplantae; phylum Streptophyta; class Magnoliopsida; order Ranunculales; family Papaveraceae; genus Papaver; species Papaver somniferum. The sequence goes on along the minus strand of NC_039361.1, from coordinate 106,799,388 downwards.
GAAAAAGAATGAAAAATTATTAGGAAGAAGTGGGGGATTACATGTCATACTTTTGATCAGAGTACGAATCTTACTTTTAAAGATTATAGAAAAAGGCATGTATGCTTGAAAAGTTAAAATGGGATTTGTGCAAAAGGGAAATACCTGAAAAGAGATCTCTACTGAGAGCAATTTGGCTGTAACTTGTAAGGTTAAGGAAGAACTGGGTTGGATTTACGGGCATCTAGGGAGAGCAATTTATTAAGTTTGGAGATGTTTTTACGGATGATTCCCTTTGAGCTTTTTTGGGTTTTCCTTCAACATAGTGGTCTTCTGAATTATCAAAGTGGAAGTTTGTGCACAGAGCTTGTAGAAGATCCTACGAGTAGCAATACATAGATAGTTGACACAAGATGATAGCCCGTGGCAGGTTTTTAATGATATCCCTTTTCTGAAGGTCGTCTTTGGCCGTACTTTTTGCTTTCCACATTAAGAAAAAGATAAACTGCTGCTCTCATAAATGTGCTAGGATCACTAATTAGGCGGAGTTTCTTTTCGTCATTTGCTAGAGATTAGAGACGATAGGTCTCTTTTGTTTCTTTTGTAGTCTATTGCCCTCTCTCATAAACAGGATCTGATTGACTGATTTGCCATGGTTGGAATCTATGCTCATTATTGGCGCATGAGAGTTGTGAAACTCGTATCTTTGCAAGTGACTGGCTTGTGCAGAAGAGGGGGTATATCCCTTCTTCTTATTTGTCTCTCTGTTGATGTGATTAGCTTAGCCAGCTCATGTTCTTAGTGGTTTTAGGTTATCTGTGACAGTCGTGTGGAAATAATGATAATTGTACAAGACAGTGGTTATGTTTCGCCAAATTCCATATTAGATGTGAATAGGATAATAAAAGAGATGGCAGTGCTGTTGCTGTTTCAAATAACTATGATCCTAATTTCATTCACAGCTTGTACATTCTCTCTGAATGAGATCTCATTATTAAGTACTTTTGTTTCCCTCATATTTACCAAATGCACATATCTGGAAGCTCGTATTGGTACTGTCTTTTGATTTCTGAAATATGTTTACAGCCAGAGCATAGGATTACTGGCCTGGAACCAGTTGCTGTTGCTTCACTGCCCACAATGAAGTTCAACCGCGCAGATTTCCAATCTGCAGAAGATGCTCAGTATGTGACTTTCTCTCACTTCTCGTTTGTGTTGGTTTGTTATTCTAGCTACCTGGGGTTTTGGTGTCGTTTGACACTGATTGTTGCTTTATATTTTTCCTCATGATATTCTTTGTATGTATTTTTCTCTGTCAGGTGTTCAATATGTTTAGGAGACTATGAAGAGAAAGAGATACTACGGATAATGCCAAAATGTAACCACAATTTTCATCTTTCATGCATTGACGTGTGGTTAGAAAAACAATCAACTTGTCCAGTTTGCCGTATCTCGTTACAAGAATCATCATCAAAACCTGCAATATCACCAAGGTTCGGTTTACTTATCCAATCTGTAGATGGTTCTCATGTGATTAACGATTATTCTCATCCTCAACAATGGAGTCATCCTTATTATCGTGCACATTCAAACAGTAATTCAAGTAATCAAGGTCTTAGAGAACCTATACCGCGAAATTCTGACACTACTACTACGTATTCAATTGAAGTCGTAGAAACCAGGAGATAACCTGCTGTAAATTTGTTTCTGAAATGTTCATGTAAAGATAGATTTGACTGGTTTGATTTCGATTTTCACAGAGATATGTTTCTGATTGATTACACGATGAATTTAATATATGTTCTGTTAGAGTTAGCTAGCTTATATCAATATTTCCAGTGTTTGTAAAGTGAAATTAAAAATTGCTTGTAGTTTGTAGGTTGGGTCTGTATATCTGTATTCTTATCTAAAGAATACAGATGAATTGAGAGCATTCTTTGAAGGTTTAAGCAAGTATATCTGTATTATGATTATCATCTTTATGTATATATACTAGGTTAATAACTCTTGCATCCCCATTGTTTGTTTAATCTGTCGAATTTCATAAATTGCCATGTAACACGACCCGTTAAGAGTTCTCTAAAGCCTTCCTAGTTTGAGGCCTATAGAAATTATTTGAGGCGCACAATTTTCTTCACCCACCAACACTAAAGAGATAAGGGGTGTCTAAACTAAGTAAAAGTACTAAGTTGCCCTCACTATTAAAACCTAATTCTAAGCCTTATCCATCTGGATTTTATATCTATTCAAATCCTATTAAAATTAAAACTCATTCAAATCATTTCCCTCACAAACTAAAATTAAAACCTGATTTCATTAATTGATTCTAACTACATCGATCGTTTTAAAGGAAATTTCATCACCTTGTTTTTGCAAAATAATCAAACTAAACATCGCCGATTGCAACCCATTACTCTTAGTTATACTAGTGATTGACTTCCCCATTCAAAATTGAAAATTACAAACACTCTTGGGTTTCTGTGTTTGACCATAATCGGTCGACGTCCATGTCCATATTGACCGATTCCTATAATAATAGCTCTATGTTCATGACCACGTCAACCGATTATTCTGCATGTGTTATCTGGTTGAAGAAAATTTAATCAGGATCAGTTGATGTCCATGCCAATATCGCCCGATTCTGGTATGGGAGAAATACCAGGTTTTCTATATGTTTTTTTCTTTCTATAATTGGGTTATGTGAATGTTCACATAAACCGATTGTATAACCTTTGATTTCTTATAAATACCGATTTTGCAGGTTAACCCATTTTTTTCTTCAGTTACTACTCGATCGTAAAACGAGTATGAAATCATACTCGTTGTCGAGTGATGTGCACTCAATTGCAGTTCGAGTATAAAAATTTTATTTGAAATGAAAACAATTTTATACCCGGATTGAAAGTGAGTATGATTTTACACCCAATTTTGAAAATGAGTATGATTTCATACTCGGTTGAAAATGAGTATGAATTCATACTCAATTTGAAGATGGATATGAATATGTTTGATGTTTTTCAACACCTGCTGATAATTGGTTGATGTGAAGGTTCATATCGACCGATTCTGGATAAAGAAATATATATTTTTTATTTTGGAAGCTATAATCGGTCTATGTACTAATTAGTATCTACCGATTCTGAGTTTTCTTCATGAATAATGAACATCAACCAGAATCGGCCTATAAGAGCATAAACATCGACCGGTTCTTGGTTGATGATTTTACAAAAAAATCAAAAAAAATTCATGTTTGGTGATTATTAACATTAGTTGATTTCTGAGTTAACAAGATTAAACATTTGTTAAATCGAATTAACACTAATTAATCAAGGGAAAATTAGCCATTAATTAAAATACTTAGATAAGGCGTGTTGAGGGTGGAATTTCATTTTGGTTCTACCCGTCCTAGTCGCACCTAATGACAACACTTTCTAGGAATGGTAAGAGAGAACTTGTTTTCCATTGTACCTTGTCCTTTATTATATAGACTTTTCAAAAGCCCTTCCTTTTATGACATCATGCCACATGTCCTAAACCTCCTTAATTACCACTAATGTCATTCCTTCTCTAATATAACCTTCTTCTTCTCCATTAATCTCTTCCTTGTCCCTTTTGTCTCATGGGCATTTTCTTATTGGACTTGGGCCTTAGTCCCCAAGTCCTCCTCATGTTGGATTTCCTTCCCCTTTGGGGGCACCCAAGTCCTGCTAAAGGGTATCATTGTTCATGTACCAACAAGGGGTATTTCATGTTACTTCAAAATATTCTTTTTTGTCTTCTAATGGTAAGCCTCAAATAAAACCTATAGGCTTCAAATTAGGAAGGTTCTAAAGAGGCCAACTGCCTTATAATACAAGGTAAATTGAAAATGGCCAGACTTTTGAACTTTTGGATTTGATGAGTATGTGATCCAAAATCTGTTCCGTGACATAAATTGTGCAACTTTACCAAATTGTGCCTAGCAACCTGAAATTTCCAACATTGCCAACGGTTCAGAATATGTAATTTGTTCATATTAATGCTTACACTCATTAGAAATATGTTTATAGGCTTCCGAGTCCGGTTCTTCTAACTTCGTATAGTTATAGAAATATGTTCATAGGCTTCCTTTGTGTAAACATTCACGAAGATATTTGCCGGATTGTCTTCGTGAAAATCTGAACAAAAGCATTATATTACTATTAAAAAGAAAGATAAAATTCCGATGAAAAAAAATGTTTTTATCTTCCAAAAACTAAAAAATTCCAACTCGCAGTAAGGCACTAGCAGCTATTGATGAAAAATAAAGTTATTCATGTTGGGTTTTGAATTCAATGGGTTAATTTCTATGGAAGATTTTTGACATTCAGAAACCAACTTTTACATGAGTAACTAGCATCAAAACAAAACAAAATTCATCGTTTCTTAATTAGATTTTCATATTAATAGTAGAAGGGAGGGGTACTAGGGTTTCAATAAATGAACTTCTTTTTTTTTTAAATACGAAAGGATGAATTTAATTAATTAAGAAAAAGATAGGTCTGATTGAATACAATCCCTAAGACACTGAGGCAAGGTAGTATTCCAATCTATACTCCAAGCATTTCCTACTGCATGTTTGACTATTACATGAGTCGTATTATTAGTCTCTTCCGATAAAAAAGGACAATTCCTAAAGCGGGGACGGAGGAAAATGGAGACAAGTGGGGTCTTGGGAATTTGACTAAAAATGCATCAAATACACGCATAAATCTGAAAAGCAATGTGAATTACTTTCTCTAGTTTAATTAAAATATTTTATAACTTAGGTCTTTACTTAAAAATTGATACAAAATCAATTAATATGCAAAAAAAAAAAAATTGTGCGGCCTACGACTGCTTACACACTGATATTGCCGAATTTTACTATGTGAATTTGCTCTACTTGAGAAAATATCTGGCTCCGTCACTGTCCAAGGGTCAAAACCATTTAAAAAATAAATACTACTCCCTCCGTCCCAAATTGATTGAGCTAATTGGTTTTAAATTTTGTCCCACAAATCAATGAGCTAATAGATGTGACCGTTCTCTCAGGTGAATCCAAGCTTTGAAAAACCTCTGGTAATATCTGACCTGGTACGTTATGAGAGATAGACTCATCCATAATCAGATCGTTACAAACACAGAATTATAAGGTCTTTAACGTGTTTGTCTGCTCTGACACCAATTAAAAATGCGGGGGGTCTAACAACCACACCCAACAATTCGTTTGGAAATCTGAGAGGACTTACTCCAATACACTTTCTAGAGAATCAACTAGACAGTCAGACTCAATCTAGAGTAAAGTATATCAAAAAGTTTAATATCTCTAACTCTTAATTCAATCCGCAATCAGCAAATAGAAATTTGCGAGCCCGATTGATTATAAGAGGAGTTACTTGAACGGTACCAAAGACCAATGTTCAAGTGTCAATCAATATAAATCAACAACCAAAGGTTGGATATTTTAATTGATTGATCTTAACGCACAACCTGTGATATTTCAATTATATAACAAAATATAATGCGGAAAAGAAATAACACAGACACCAGATGTAGTTGCAGGAAATCCTACACTACACCCTTCATATGATTTCATTGTTGATCAGCTTATTTTTAGGTTTACACTCTCAATTTTATCGATTAAATTTTGAATGTTCTTACAAGAAAGATAAAGAAGTCAAGAATGATTTCTGCTCTGAACTTTCTCTCTCCTATTTACTTGTTTCCTACTCAAAAAAGATCTCTCTCTTTCTTTACAACTCGAATGACTATTTATAAGGAAATACATAGTGGATGACAGCTAATCTGTCCTTTACTTTCGGATATGGTTTGCGACATTCTCGCAACCTTACAGATGTTAATTTCGCAAACTCTCTAATCTTCGTAAGACTGTCACATCTTTCTCGTGACCTTAGATGACGTCATTTATTCTATCATTTCTGAAACTGTTCTGCGACGCTGTTATGTTGTGTCATTGATAACTTCGCTGAAATATTGAGATTACGAAATTCTGATCCTACATCTTGCCTCTTCTCATATCTTCTCTGCAAAGTAGAGAATGATTTGAGAAATGTCGCAGCTGCTTATCTTTTCATATTCCATATTTATCACACGTACTCTCTCTTCCATTTATTTCTTGGCACGTCTTCTGTAACCGCTACTTTTCAACCGCTCACGTCTCTTCGTCTTAATGGTGTTTATTTCTTCGAGTAAAAAATCTTCTTTATATACTCTTCTTACCCCCTTTTTCCACTTTTATTTTTACTTTCTCTTATATTTTTATTCTCTCATCTCTGCAACTCTGTTATTCTTCTGCAAATTCTGCTGCTGTAATTTTTTCTTCCTTCAATCCTTTTACTTTCCATACATTCCCATACTTTATATTCAAACATGGGTCCAAGTGGTCGTAGATATGAGAATAATTTACAAGATGTCCAAAAAGATCTTGCTGATAAAGGTTTCACACTCTCCACCATTCCTGGTGAGAATGCCAAATCAATTATTTCTGTCAAGCTTTTCTCTGATCAATATTGTGATGATCAATCAATCATAATTTCGCTAGGTAAGATTCTCGCGGGTCTCCCTGTTCCTCTTTACAACTAAGTGGGGACTGCATCCGTCTGATGCTAGTGTTCGCTAATCGTGGTGCTGGTAAAGGATCTCTTTACTCCAAAGAACTTAGGGATCCAAAATTCGCAAACCTAGAGATAGTTGCTGAGAAGTATACAATGGCGAATTTCTTTGAGAACTACGAACTTATCTCCATGAAGAAAGAGAATACTCGCTGGGGTATTCGATTAAAAAGGAAAGATAATATTGATGAAGCCAAAATTCTTATGCAAGATATTGACTGGCATTCTGGTAAAAACACAACTCCTCGCCAATCCAAAGATGATAAATGGTGTGTTTTTCCTTTAATGCTAAAGGGACTCTACATTGCTGGATCAAACGTTCTTCCTGCGAATCTCTTTGCATATCAACCTTGGGTTTTCTCTTGGCCCGAGAAGGAGAAAGAGGTATGTTTCTCCCCTTTAACTCATTTTATATTTATTTATTGATTTTTTCTATTCTGTTCGCTAACTCTTGCGACATTCCGCAGATCCAAAAACTGAAAGATAGTTATAACAGGACTGGGAAATCTAGTACTCTGTTAGCTCTTCGCTCATACACAGATGAGGTAAGAAATTTTCTCTTATGATTTTAAATAGTACTGTTACTTCCATGCTTCCATTTCTTATTTCTATCTGTGTGTGAAGATTATTGCTGAAGTAGAAGAATCTGTTGATGCTGCGAAGATTGGTGATAAAGGTAAAGGTACTCTTCGAAAGGAAAAATCAACTGGTCCTCCTCCAAAGAAAAGGAAAGTTCGTTCTTCTTCCCCTTAAAATATTCCTCCTCATGAAAATTATGAAAGTGATAAGGGTGATGAGGACAACGATGATATTGCTGCAAGTGAAGATTCTCCACCTGAATCTTCTATGGCTAAGTTATCTGGTCTCTTTTCTGATTCTCTAAAAGGAATGGGAGATATCCAATTCGCAAATACCTTCAAAGCTCTCGCTACCCTTTGTGATGTCCCTTTACTAGATGGTGATAGCTCTCTTCGTGGAGTTTCTATATCAGTGACTCCCGACTTCTTGCATTCTCTCAATAGTCTGGTATACTTTTATCCTTTTACTTATTATTCATTGTTATAACTCAAAATCTCTTTCTATATTAATATTTTTTATATATTTTCGCAGGATGGAAAAGCTTCTTTTGTTGTTGCCTCAGATCTAGAGAGAAGACGCGAAAATCTTGAAAAGAAGAATCTTCAATTTCGCAAAAAGAATGAAGAATTAGAAGCTGAAGTTAAAGGTCTTCGCGAGAAAAATAGACAATTAGAAATTGATTCTTCCTCGTGTAAGAACAAAATTTCTAGTCTTCAACAAGCTAACAATCAGCTTTACGGTATGTTACTTTTCTCTTTCTCTTTATTCATTCATCCTGTTGTTTTATCTTATTTAAATGATCCTTTTTGCAGACATTTATGGTCTTTCTGATGAAGCTACCCTTCTTCGCTCATTTCCTAATGCCTTGGATAATGATACCCTTCTTGAACGTCTTAACAATTCCTTAAATAGCTTCTCAAATGATAGAATTTCATCTCTTTCTCTAAATGAACTTAGATCGAAATTTCGCCTCTTAGAAATTGATCATAGATCCAGTTTAGGCTTAGCCAACAGATTTAAGCGTCTCCTTATTGATTCCAAAGAGAAAACCAATGAGTTAAGAACCAAAATTAGCGGTCTCATAGATGATAAGGATCGTATCTCTGATCAAGGTGCCAAGGCTTTGGCGAAATTCCAAGAGGCTCTCCTTGAAGTTCAACTTGACGAGATGAAGCTAACCGCAAGAATATTGAACTCTGCGAAAGGGAAAATCAAATTCGTTCTCGTCTTCTCATAAGTAGTGAGGATGAATTTGTCTGGGCTGCGAAAATTTTAGATGATGCTAGAAAAGATTTAGGCGTAAATGTTAGTCTCCAAGTTGAACATACAGCCTTGATTAGAGATATGATTTCTGACAGAGAAGGTTGCTAATTGCTCTTCTTTACTAATCTTTTGCTTCTTATGAATTTTCATCAAGTTAATAATTGATTGTCTTTTGTTCGCAGATTCTGAAAATAAATATCGTGAAAAGATTGAAGAACTTGAAGCTGAAAAGGAGGAACTCGCAAAGAATCTTTCTTCTCGCAACGACAAGTATTCTAGATTAAGAATCAAATCAAGATCACGTTGCGAATTTTAAGAATGACGCTATGCATTTTCGCAATCAAACCATCCAAATGGTTTGTGATGATCATAATATCCCACATTCTGATTATCCTTGTCTTTTAGAAGAAATCCCACAGAATACTCCCAGTTTGATTATCTCTGATAGCGAAGCTGACGATGAAGAATCTGATAGTGATGGAAGTTCTGATGGTGATGAAGATTCTGACGCAGATGAAGAAGGAAACAAGTCTGATGAAGATAATGAAGGATTAACCAAGAAATAGTCTTTACTTCTTTCTTTGATTCTTTGTAATACTTGTACATTTATTTCTTCTTTCTGTATATTTGTGTTTCTTTCATTTTGACCTGCAAATTAAAACAATTCTTCTTTGCAATACAGTTAATCAATATAATCATTAATTCTTGAATTTTGAAATATCTCATATGGAGACAAATAACATTTTCTAATTTCATACATTCCCATACTTGCCTCTGTTATTTGAATCCAAATGAGAGATTTCATAAAAAATTTCTTATTGTATAATTTCAACCTTTTGCGAAGTGAATTTTGTTTCTTTTCAAAATCTCATTCCTGTGTGGTCTTATTTTCCTTCCTAATTAAAGGTCTTATTATGCCACCTCTTGTCATTGCGACAAAATCGCAGGACGTCCTTGCACTTTCATGCAAAAACCCATTGATCTTGCCTTAACTTTTTCTTTTGTATTATGGCCTCTTCAGGAATGTTGCGACAATATGACAGGCCTAAATATTCTTGCGAAAATAAAGCCCCATGACATTGCCGTCTTGCGACGAAATCGCAGGACGTCTTCGCACTTTCATGCGAAAACCCATTGATCTCGTCTTATCTTTTTCTTTTGTATTATTGCCTCTTCAGGATTGTTGCACAAATATGACAAGCCTTAATATCCTTGCGAATAAAAAGCCTCATGACATTTGCGTCTTAAGACACTTATCAGCTCCCTAATGGAGGGTGCCGCCCTTATCTCCCCCTGGTTGCCCCTTCAAGGAGGCGTACTTCTACCATACAAGGTTAGCTCCTCCCATCCAGTCTTAACAACAACCAGTTGTTTTCGCAGCCTCTTATCCCTTTTACCTATAGGGCTTATGGTTACGAGACTGCACCCTAAGTGGGGTTTTCTTCAGGCCGAGTGCAGTATAAGCCAAGACTTGTCAAGAATGGCAAGGACGCTTCAAACGCCCCCGGCACTCTTGACTCAACCGTGTACCTCGGCGCCTTGATCAGATCTGCACTCCTTGGGAGAGTCCTTATTACCTTAGTCGCCCAACCTAAGTCATATGCTTAAGTTGAGAATCCAAGGTGCCTCTCCCGGATGGGCTTCATTGACCCCAAATCTCCATGACTCAGGTTCCGGTGGCGGTGTAGCCTTTCCCTGAGTCATGCAGGTACCCCCTTATATGACGTACTTTAGGTCTTACATTTGCCTCTTGCGAAATTGTATTCGCGAACTAGGGTGTACGCCATAAAGGTTCGCCTCTTTCTCTTTTGTCATTCTTCTCTGATTATTTTCTGTAAAATTCATTATCTCTGCGAGAGTCTCGCAAATCATATATTGTATCTGAATTTCGCAATCTCAATTTTGTTGTTCAATCAAATGTATTTTTGAGAATTTTACTTATTGCGAGATTATCGCAACAACTTAATCATTCATACATTTCTTGTTTTTATTACCTTTGCCATCCTCTGCTTTATTATTTTCTGCTACTGCTTCCTTGGTAGTGGTATGTTCATCTTTTATTCTGAGCTAGCATTAATTTCGCAACATCTCTTCTCCTTTCTTTCGATTGTATCCACCATCAACCTCTCACTTCTTTGTACATCTTTGATTTTGTGTCGCCAGTTTTCCTTCTTGTTTGCTCTTCCTTCGCAAGATTCTATCTCAGTTTCGTAACATCTCTTTCCTTCAACCCAATCTCCCTTTATGATTCCTACACCATTGGGGTGAGGGAATTTGATGCATTGGTGGAAGCTACACCTAGAATCCCATGTAGCCAAGGTCGACCAATTAATGCATTGTAGGGTGATTCTACATCAACGACACAGAATGAGATTTCAGAAGATATTCCCTTCAATGGAATTGCATAGTAACCTCCCCTTTAGGCTTGTTAGCAGTACCATTAAAACCATATATCTTATATGTTGATGGTATAAGATCATCATCTCTTCCACCCATGGTTTTATAAGTATGATAAAATAAGATGTTCACAGAGCTTCCAGTATCGACTAGAATTCTATTGATTGCCCATGAATCTTCAGCTTCATCATCCTCATCTTTTTCGGTTTTGGATTAATTTCTAATTTTATTACCAATGGATTGTCATGCACCTCTTCTCCTTCGGGAATTTCTTCTGCAGTAAAAGAAATGATCTGTTTCTGCCATTCCTCTATGGCGAGATTTTCGCAATATTCATAATTTCTCTTCCATCATTATCTCTTGCGAACACTCTACTCAAAACATTATCATGAAAATCTTCAATTGTCTTATATGAATGTACGATAGAGTGACAGAATAGATTTTTTGCTTTTGCACCAACTTCTATGAAGAATGTTTCTTTCTTTTTCATCGTATTCACTTTGTGATGTTCTGGTGGTGGTGGTAATGGTTGAGATTGCGGATGCCCTACCAGAAAGTCGTTTAGTTTTCCTTGATCTATCATTCTCAAAATAATTCTTTATTTCTGCAATCATTTGTGGTATGTCCATGAAAATGATGATAAGAACAAAATTCATGACTTCTGTGGTTTGGAGGGTTCCGTTCCCATGTTCCATGGTGTTGGTATATTTCCATCAAATTATAGCTTCCCATATCTTCTCCACACTTGCATTTAGAGGTGGCATCTTGATTTCTTCCCATATTACCTTGTGACTCCTTGTCCTTATTATAGTTTGTCTTTGACCTCCATAAGTTTCTTGCGGTTGATCGAGTCTTTGAATCTTGTTATTTCCTCCACGATTGTAGAAATTTTTTCTCTTTCATACTCTTCTTGATCTCGGCTCCCATAGCTACCAATTTCTGCTGATTGTTACTTGTCACCTTCTCTTGTTGTACTTGCGAAGTATTCGCCACTGTGTTTATTAGCTTGGGTAATAAGCTTGCATTCGCTGTTTGTGAGCTGGTGTTCGCAACTGGATATGATTCCATTTCATTTTGCCTTTCCTCTAGAAATGTATTCTTCTTGAAGTTCTCGCAATTCAGTCATTGTAATCGTATTCTTGACTCTGAAAATTTGGACATACAATAGGTTTGTTGCAAACATAGCATTGATAAATGATAATATGAGATATCTCTCATCTACACGGCCAGCCATTTCGCTACACATAGTTCTCCATCTTTTAGTCAAGTGTTTCAAACTTTCGCCAATCCTTTGTTTTAATCCAAACACATCTTCTATACCAGGTCGTGAGGAATTATTACTTATATATGCTCCCAAGAATGTAGTCTGCAAATGATTGAAGGAGGTTATTGTCTTTGGTAAACCTTCAAACCATTTTAACGCTTCTCCTGTTAAGCTGGATGCGAAATATTTGCACAATACCGCATCATGATTTTCCCATTGTAACATGCACCTCACATAAGCTTTAATGTGCTGAATTGCACAAGTTGTTCCATCAAAAATGCTGGTTAATGCGGGCAAATTGCATTTCGGTGGTATTCCTCCTAATTGTACTTCCCTTGTAAATGGAGTTTTCGCAGCTTCTTCTATTGCTTCATCCAATTGTCTTCTACCTACTTCTCCTCTGTTATTTAGCATTCCTCTCATTTCTTCTAATTCTTTCAAGATTTGTTTATTTACACCTGAATCTTGATCCATTGGTCTCTTTAATTTTGCTTCTCTTCTTCTGCGTTCACGTCTATCTTCTTGCGAAATTTTGCATCTCTTCTTCATTATCCTCATCTCGTCTTCTTCTGCGATTCTCTTCCTCATCTATCTTGAATTCGCAAATGATGATGTTTCATTTTCCCCTCCATAATTTTGTTCATTTCTTATCAATTCAATTCGCTGTCTTTCATCATTCTCTTTACTCTATCATACTCCTCATTGAGATTATTATTCCGGTTTTGTGTACGCCTTCTTTCTCGATTGTCATGATTGTTCTGGCGAATTGTCTCCTGAAGCTCTTGTTCTTCCATTTCCGCTCTCAATCTTTCACGTTCGCAGATTAAACGTGCTTGTTCAGCATAATGTCTTTCAATTTCTTCTTCAATTGTCTGTTGATTTCTTTGAGTTTCTCTCACATGTAAAATTCTTCTTCCTTCCTCTTGATTTCCTTCGCCATCTTGGTTATTTTGTCCTGATTTGTCCGTTCTCTTGATTTCCTCCAATTTCCCATCATCAAAAGTTTCATTTTGTGGAACGTAACGATCATCATTCTTTCTCTATTTTCGCGATATTCTTCATTAGGATTTGATATTTCTTCTTGAATATTTTCCAGCATTGATTGTGGGTGAATTTGCCTCATTTCTCTTCTAGTCGATCTTGAATATGATTTTGTAATACTTCTCGATCTTCTATTCTGTAGTCTTATATTCTCCATCCTTAATTCGTGATTTTGCCTTGTTAAATTTGCACGTTCTTCTGCCTCAGCTCTTCTTTCTTCATGTATTCTTCGTCTCAATGTTTCTAACGCTCCAATTTCCTCACCTCCATGAATTATTCCTTCATCTGCTTCTTGATTTCTCTCTTCCTGTCTATAATTTCTGTTTTGTTGCTCTTCTTCTATTTCTTCTGCTGAATTTGATCGCCAAGTGTGTATGCTCACCCTGTCATAATCTGTATTCCTCTCTTGAACTAGTGTTTGTTGAATTGTCAGTTGAATTTGATTTTCTCTACTATTTCTCATTCTAGTAGATTCTCCCATTTCACTTCTTTCTCTTCCAGCAATTCTTTTGCTCCTTCTAATAGTAGTCGGTTGTTCGGATGTATTTCTTCTTATAGCCATTTCTTCAATGCTATCAGTATTGCAAGAAATTATGAAAAATTCTTAATCAATCACTTTAAATTTTCACAAATCTCAATATCAATCTTTATCTTTTTTTAGAATAATCTTCAACTCCTCCCTGTTTCTAGCGCCATTATGTAGTTGCAGGAAATCCTACACTACACCCTTCATATGATTTCATTGTTGATCAGCTCATTTTTAGGTTTACACTCTCAATTTTATCGATTAAATTTTGAATGTTCTTACAAGAAAGATAAAGAAGTCAAGAATGATTTCTGCTATGAACTTTCTCTCTCCTATTTACTTGTTTCTTACTCAAAAAAGATCTCTCTCTTTCTTTACAACTCGAATGACTATTTATAAGGAAATACATAGTGGATGACAGCTAATCTGTCCTTTACTTTCGGATATGGTTTGCGACATTCTCGCAACCTTACAGATGTTAATTTCGCAAACTCTCTAATCTTCGCAAGACTATCACATCTTTCTCGCGACCTTAGATGACGTCATTTATTCTATCATTTCTGAAACTGTTCTGCGACGCTGTTATGCTGTGTCATTGATAACTTCGCTGAAACATTGAGATTGCAAAATTCTGATCCTACACCAGAATTTTGTTAACGAGGAAACTGCAAATGCAGAAAAACCCTAGGACCTAGTCCAGATTGAACACCACACTGTATTAAGCCGCTACAGACTCTAGCCTACTACCAATTAACTTCGGACTGGACTGTAGTTGAACCCTAATCAATCCTAAACTAATTCAAGGTACATTTGCGTTCCTTATGTCTCTGATCCCAGCAGGATCCTACGCACTTGATTCCCTTAGTTGATCTCACCCACAACCAAGAGTTGCTACGACCCAAAGTCGAAGACTTAATAAACAAATCTGTCTCACACAGAAAAGTCTATAGATTGAATAAATCTGTCTCCCACAGAAATACCCAAGAGTTTTTATTCCGTTTTTTGATAAATCAAGGTGAACAGGAACCAATTGATAAACCGCACTTATATTCCCTATGAACATCCTAGTATTATCAATCACCTCATAATAATCTTAATCGACTAGCGAAACAAGATGTTGTGGAATCATAAACGATGAGACGAATATGTTTGTGATTACTTTTATCTTTCCTATCAGGGAAATTAATCTCGAGTCAATTATTTCAATTATACTCAGTACGATAGAATCGGGAAAGATCATAACACGCAACTACAAAGAAAATAGTTGGGTATGGCTTCACAATCCCAATGAAGTCTTTAAAGTCGTTAACCTACAGGGTCTCGAAGAAACCTAAGGTTAAAGGAGAATCGACTATAGTTTATGCAACTAGTAACACACATGAGGTGTGGGGATTAGGTTTCCCAGTTGCTAGAGTTCTCCCTTATATAGTTCTCAAATCAGGGTTTGCAATCCAAGTTACCTTGGTAACAAAGCATTCAATATTCACCGTTAGATGAAAAACCTGATTCAACCAAGATAATATATTTCAACTGTTAGATCGAACTTAGCTTGTTATACACAAATGAAATGCACCCTCATTTAGGTTTATGTAACCGTACCCAAACGTGTACACCATGTTGGTTCACAAATAGTTAACCGAGGTTAGCCATATGATTACTCTATATCAACCTTATTCATCTTAACCATAACTAATTCAGATGACTCAAATGAAACTAGTTAAAGAGTTGTTCAATTGATATATTCTCATAGAATTACACAAGAACACAATTGAAGCAAAATCGGTTTGATTCATTCGAATCAATCATGAACATTATATCCATGGTTTGCAAAGATTGCATTCCTTATTATATAAATGTTTATGTTCATGTCTAAAACCGATTATAGAACTTTAACCTTCAAGTATGAAAACGGGTACGCATACTTGAAATACACGAACTAAGATTGAGTTCCGCCAGTACGCAAACGGGTATGCGAACTTCAAATCTGAAAAAGCGGGGGTCTAACAACCACACCCACTATTTCGCTTAGCAATCTGTATGGACGTACTCCAATATACTTTTAGTAGAATCAACTAGACAGTCAGACTCAATCTTATAAAAAGTATATCAAGGAGTTATATCTCAATTTTTCGATTCAATACTTACTCAAGCAAATAGAAATCTGCGAGTCTAATTGAACACAAGAGAAATTAACTTGAACGGTACCAAATACCAATGTTCAAGTGTCAATCAATTTCAATCAACAACCAAAGGTTGGATTTACCAATTGATCGATTCAACGCACAACCTGTGATATTTCAATTATATAACAAAATATAATGCAGAAAAGAAATAACACAGACACCAGAAGTTTTGTTAACAAGGAAACCGCAAATGAAGAAAAACCCCGGCACCTAGTCCAGATTTAACACACATTGTATTAAGCCGCTACAAACACTATCCTACTACAAACTAACTTCGGTCTGGACTGTAGTTGAAACCCAATCAATCTCACACTGATCCAAGGTACAGTTGTTCTCCTTACGTCTCTGATCCCAACAGCATACTACGCACTTGATTCCCTTAGCTGATCTCACCCACAACCAAGCGACCCAAAGTCGAAGACTTTTATAAACAAATCTGTATCACACAGAAAAGTCTACAGGAATAGATAAATATGGTTCCCACTGAAATACCTATGATTTTGTTCCGTCTTTTGACAAATCAAGGTGAACAGGAACCAATTGATATACCAGACTTATATTCCCGAAGAACAACCTAGAAATATCAATCACCTCACAATAATCTAAATCGTATGATGGCGAAACTAGATATTGTGGAATCACAAACGATGAGACGAAGGTGTTTGTGACTAATTTTCTATCTTGCCTATCAGAGAAATTAATCTCAAGCCAATCTTACGATTGTACTCAAATACGATAGAAACAACAAGATCAGATTACGCAACTACAGAGAAAATAGTTGGGTCTGGCTTCACAATCCCAATGAAGTCTTCAAGTCGTTAACCTACAGGGTCTCGGTAGAAACCTAAGGTTAAAGGAGAATGGACTCTAGATTATACAACTAGTATCATACAGGAGGTGTGGGGATTAGGTTTCCCAGTTGCTAGAGTTCTCTTTTATATAGTCTTCAAATCAGGGTTTGCAATCAACGCTACCTTGGTAACAAAGCATTCAATATTCACCGTTATATGAAAATCTGATTAGATTCAAGCTAATATCTTTCAACCGTTAGATCGAACTTAGATTGTTATACACAAATTAAATGCACATTCATTTAGGTTTGTGTAACCGTACCTAAACGTGTACGCCTAGTTGGTTCAACAGTAGTTAACCAAATAGTTAGCCATATGAGCACTTTCATATTAACCTTATTCTTCTTTACCAAAACTAGTTCAAATGACTCAAATGAACTAGTTAGAGAGTTGTTCAATTGCTTAGATATTATAGAAGTATACAAGACACAATGGAAACAAAAACGCTTTTGATTCACTCGAATCGATTCATGAACTTTATAGCCACGGTTTGCAAATATCCATTCCTTAGTTTATATAAGTTTAAGTTCACGAATAAACCTTTTTTAGAAATAACCCACTCAAGTATGCATACCGGTACGCATCCTTAAGTACCCGGATTAAGTTTGTTTTTCAGTTCACAAACTCCAGCAGAAATTCACGGGACGTGAACTTCCGACAGTACGCGGACTTTAGTTCCGGTTATCCTGAGTAGCAAATTACACATACTTTGGTTCAAGGATTATGGACTTACACAAGTATGAGTTCACATACAATGTTTATATCCATTCAAGGTTATATATTTTAAACTCTCACTTCAATCATTGAAACATTCTTAGAGGACGTTATATAGTTGTTGTTCACAAACTATTTTTCGCCAAAGCGATTTTCAAGTAATTAAAACTAATATGACTTTTGTCACTAGTAAAAATGAACTTGGCCAAAGCGAAAGCTTACCAACACATATTTCGAGAAATAGATAAGCGAGATAAACTCGGCTCGAAATAGCAAATGTGTATAATCGAAGTCTATATAGCAACACGACTTTTGTCTCAAGATATAGACTAGATAGACTTTTGAGTGATATATATTAGATAAGAGATATATAAGTTCAAGTCTAGATAAGAGATATATAAGAGATATATAAGAGATATATAAGATATAGACTAGATAGACTTTTGAGAAATAGATAAGAGATAGATTAGATAGACTTTTGAGTGATATATAAGTTCAAGTCTCTACATACCTTTTAGTCGATGATGTTCCACCAGTTCCTTGAGTAGTTCTTCGTCTTTGTATGATGACCGCCGTGGAGTCTAGAGCTTAATTACACTTTTTATCCTAGTCCGAGACTACTATAAGTAGACTAGAAATCAAGACTTATAGTTTTGGCAACTAAACTTGAAAAACAAGCTTGAGTTAGCAACGGTTGCGAGTTTGACCGAGCAGTACTCTAACAAAATACCAGCAGAAATTCTCGGACATGAACCTGTACGCCAGTACGCAAACGGGTACGCATACTTAGGTTCCCAGATTTCTCAAACCAACAGGTACGCAAACGGGTGCGCATACTGTGGTTCCCATACATGGATTACATATGTTCAAGAGTGCACAACATGACATATCCAATAATAGTTAAGTGTTCTAAACTCTTATTAAAACCATTGAAACTTTCTTAGAGGATGACAATAGCCGTTTTCACACACTATTAGCATCAAAGCAATTTTCAAGTTATTGAAATAATCATTACAAAACATTCCAAGGCAACACCAAATGATTGTATCACACAAACCATGTAAGATGTTACTCGACAATTTTCACATGATATAAGATGAACTTGGTCGAAGCGAAAGCTTGCCAACATATATTTCGAGAAATATGTAAGCGAGGTAAACTCATCTCGAAATCTCAAATGTGTACATAGAAAACTATATCATAATACGACTTATGTCTCAATATAGGAGATTGAGTAGAAATAGACTTTCCAAGTGATAAATGAGTTTAAGTCTCCACATACCTTTTGTCGATGAAGTTCCACAAGATGCCATTAGTAGTTCTTCGTCTTCAAATGATGAACGCCGTGAAAACTAAGCTCAACTACACAATCTATGTCCTATTATGAGACATCTATAAATAGGCTAGAAATCAAGACTTATAGTTTTGATCACTAACATTGACAAACATGCTTGAGATAGCAACGCATGCGAGTTCGACCGAGCAGTGCTCTAACAATCTCCCCCTTTGTCAATTTTAGTGACAAAACTATAAATACATATGGATTAAAAAATAAATAAAAATTTATAGCTTCTCATCCAAATGCTTGATCTCCTTGGCATCTTCAACACGACTCGAAAAATTCGTCACTTCAAGTACTCCATGATTCTAAACGTGTTCAACTCAGCATCATAGTTGTTGAAGATCCGTAACGATAACAATGAGAAAACAAATGCTCTAGATAATTTGTTATACAGTGTCATAGTTTTATTACACAACATCGAAGTTCAATTGTATCACAACTTCGACAACAATACTATGGTGATATGTATCACTCCACCTTAGTCAATACTTCGTCTCAACATGAAAATCATTCCCCCTTACATAATGATCCGTAAACCATATGTATTTGTAGTATGAAACTACACATTAGTTCTCCCCCTTTTTGTCAATATAAAATTGACAAAGACACGAAAACTAGTGGGATCCTCATGAAATTTTTATAGAGATACTTCATGACCAAAAGAAAATAGCATACCAACTTATTTAGATGCAATCATAAAGCCAAAGCTAAATTCATTCATCAAGGAGTTTATAAAGATACAAGATAACCCCTATAATATTCCACAGCCGCACTCCCCACAAAGATTTGGCAATTAAGCACAAGTTCAATTAAGAACTCTCCCCCATAAAATGTCATTCCCGAAAGAACAACAAAGGCGACCTTGCTTTTACAAGAAAAAAAGGATTTCTTTGGATATAACCAAATCACATGAAAACATGGATTTGAATCCAAAAATATCAATTGAACCAAATCACATGAAAACATGGATTTGAATCCAAAAATCTCAATTGAATCAACCACAAAATGATCAATTCAATTGGTCATGCTCGACATAAAAGAACTTACGTAGCAACACAATATGTGCCCAAAAATGTGGAACGGAGATCGACCAATACTGCGGAATACACAAGGATTCATTCTATTTTCCATCACTATTTGCACAATGACATATAATAGACATATTCCTTGTAAACAAAAGTTTTATCCTTTGTTCCATCAAAAAATGACATAAAAGGCTTTAACTTTTGTTTGTCAAAATTTCATTCTATCTTTTATCAATACTTTCATTCCGACATAATAGAGATAACTTTTGAACAAGTATGAGACAGTCACAGGTTCACGGACGTAAACAACATATCTCATAACAATTTGCAATATATAAAATCATAAAGATTAAAATTGCAAAAATCATCTTCCAAAAAATTTAGACTTTAAATAAATAAATCTAAAAACATTTAAATGAAAACGTTGGACATAGCTATGCGTACTCACAATAATGGCTATTCCAAACTCTAGTTATTCTTCTTAAGAACACAAGAATAAAATTCTCATAAGAAGTTTACTAGACAAAATCAAGACAAACTCGTAATGCACATACAAGATGATATGTCCTTACAGGGTAAAATCAATCTTTTTCGCACGGATTTACACCAAGAATAGCTACCAAAGGCGTATAAAAAGATTTTCTTAACAAAGAAGAAAATACAAAGTCATTAACGACCATGCACCATACTTCACATAAAAAGATTGTGAACATTCAAGAATCCCGTAGTAATGTGTACTACTTCCCATTCTTAAACTTCCTTCTTTGTGATTCACCAACAACATTCTTGGAATAGCTACAAATGAGCTTAGAAGAGTAGTACTCCAAGAATCCAAGTGCCCAAGTCCAAGAGAAGTGGAACAAGTGCGACGAAACGGAGCAAAATACTCAAGAACAAGAGACAGGAAAAATATTAATCTTAACTCATCCAAACTCAGGAATTCTCATCTCCATTTTTAAGAGAATTCAAAGAGGAAGAGAAATCAAAAAGAATAAGGTCATTCCGTGTTCGGACGAAGAAGATACGGCCAAAACAGGTTTATCGAATATCGACGTCTACAGACAAATATGCATACGGGTATGCAAACGAATTTTCATGACCTGGAGTAGTATGCAAACGGGTATGCGTACTAAGACCCCTGGACTTTGATTTTAAATGATAGTATGCATACATGGTATGTGTACCATGAAGTCCAAACATCCCGAACTACTGATGAGTGCTAAAAAGTGCATATATTTATCCCTTTTTGTTGGCATTTTAACTCATCTTTTGTGCATTAATTCTACATTTTATCCCATATTCTGTATTTTCATTGTTTTCAAGAATAAATATTTTTATTAATTAATTTTGCATTTTTAGGTAATAAATAAAGTTCGGATGAGTCGCGGAGCGAAAAGAGCAGAAAAGTAGTGAAAAGCCGGGAGAAATTACGCAAGGAAGCCGCGAAGAATGGTGCGCACAACCTCATTTTCTACACACAAAAGCGCCTACGTTCTCAGCCATCCGATCATTTCTAAGAAGCATCCGACGGTCGATCCTTCATAGATCATCAAAATCTGATGTCTCTGCCGAGCACCACAGCGATGAAATTCCAAGCCTTCAGATTAGATGGTAGTTGAATCCAACGGTCGCTTCCTTGCTGTTCATCAAAGTTTGATATCTCCGCCTTACACTACAACACCTAACTCCATCTGGCATCGTTGATTTTGTTGTATCATATAATCCAACGGTCGCTCATCGCTTACCTTCGCATCACCGTCCGATCTACTACCAGCTTCGCATCCAATGACTCAGCGTCACAGAACATCAAGATTAGATGAAGCCGCCTCACACCCTAGCGACCGAACCCATCCACCTAACCAAACACCCTTCTCTCCCAACCAGTCGAGCCACTTTCTTTCTCCCTCACCCTCTGCAACCACCATACCCTGCCGCACCACCATCACCACCACCACCTTCTCCACCTGCTCTGACTCCATCACCAACTCCTCTACCAACACCACACCTCCACCATCATCACCCCTACCTTCCTACAACTATTACCCATCTTTATAGCCCCCTAATTCGTCAATTTCTCCCCTGCCGAAACCCTAGGTGAATGGTTGACGAATTAGTGAAGCTAGAAAGAGAAATTGAAGGCATGGGAAGGAGCAGGATACTAAGGAGAAGCATGGGTCGAAGTCAGTAGCAGTTTTCAGAGATTAGGTATGAATTGATTTTATTTCTTATAAACCCTAATTTCATAATTTGGGGATAATTGGGGGAAAGTGATTGAATGTATAATTAGAGGCATGGGTCGACGTATCAGGGCTGTTGTCAGTAGGTTAGGTGAGTTAATTTCACTTTTTGGGTGAAACCATAACTTCACTGATTTCTTTTGGGTAGAACCCTAATTGTGCCTGTAAGTATAAATATGACTGTGGGTGTGATGTAAAAACTTGATGTTAGGATTAGCCTACATCCAGAACTTTCAAGTTCTGTTAATTTTCATGTTTCAGTTAAATATGCTTGTGTTTGCTTTGTTCTGTTAATTGCTTGTCTTATGCTTATGTTCATGTTATAATTGTTATTTGTCTCCTGTTAATGTGTTAGATGTTTATGTGTATTCACATGTTAATTTCAGTTCATTTGTTAATTTCTGCTCAGTTTCATTTTGTTTATGTTCATGTTAGACTTTTTATTCACTGTTAAATGTTCACTGTCAGTTAAATGTTCCTGTTGTGTTTAATGTATTGTTACATTTGAAGGAATGCTAGGCTAGGTATCTGTGAAGCAATGTGCTGATTGTGCAATGGCAAGAAATCAGTGCTCATAGCAAGCTGATGTTCTTGCCATTCTCCTTGTATGCTTAGGTTGTAGTGTTGATTGTGCATTGGGGGAAATTAGTGCTCACTAGTGACAATGAGCAAGCTAATTTTCCTCCCATTCTTTTAGTTTGCCTGTATCCTGCCTTAGCTTTGCTTCATTTCAGTTTCTTATTCATTCCTGCCCTTGGCTTAGGCCTTGGTTCATCTTGTTTTGTTTTGTTTTGTTTTTGTTCACCCTGTTGTTGCTGTTTAGTTTTTCCATTGCTTTTTTTTTTTCTGTTGCTTCTCTTATTCCATCTGCCCTGCAACTCTCTTGTTTTGCTTTCCTTTCCATTGCTTGTACATTCTGTTACTTGTGCTACATTGCCTTCTCTGTCACTTGTGCTGCTGCTGTTGCTGCTGCCAAGCAGCTGCTGTTGCTGTTGCTGCTGCTAGGCCTGCTACCTGGTGCTGCTTCTTTCTCCTGCAGCTGCTGTTGCTGTTGCCTTCCTGCAGTTCCTGCTGCATTGCTCTCTTCCTCTGCCAAGCTGCTGCTGCTGCAGTGCAGCACTTGTGCTGCTGCTGCTGTTGTTGCTGCTGCTTCCTGCAGCCAAGCAAAGGTCCATCAAACTGAAACCACAGCTCAGGTTAAGACCCAAAGGCCTAGCTAAATCAAAGCTCAAGTTCAGTCCACCAAGGCCCATTTCATTAAGGCTCAAAGCCCAGTTTAGGTTAAGGTTAAAAGCCCAATCCAATCAACTGTGGGCTTAATCAAAAGCCTAAGTTTAAGGCCTAAGCCCATTTGCACTTCAAAGAACAAACTGAGCCCAAGCTCAGTTCCTTTTATTGTGAACAAACCCATTAGCACTCAAAGCCCAATTTAAGCCAAAAGGCTTCAAAACCCAACAACAATTTAGGAACCCAATTAGCTAAAACACTTCCGAAACACACCCGATCTCTGTGGATCGACCCGTACTTGCACGAGCTACAACTGACGACCGTGCACTTGCGGTATTACTGTAGGCCCCCGTTATCATCATCAAATTTATACACACCTTTCTGGCCTGCCAAGTTTTTGGCGCCGCTGCCGGGGACTACCAACTACTATGTTCAAACCTAAACATTTAAGAACCTTAAACACAGATCAAGTTAAGTAGAAATGAACGATAATCAAGGTACATGGATCATTATAATTAC
Source organism: Papaver somniferum (assembly GCF_003573695.1). Taxonomy (NCBI): domain Eukaryota; kingdom Viridiplantae; phylum Streptophyta; class Magnoliopsida; order Ranunculales; family Papaveraceae; genus Papaver; species Papaver somniferum. The sequence goes on along the minus strand of NC_039361.1, from coordinate 106,775,609 downwards.
TCTAAGCAAATAAAACACACATGTAGGATCAGATTCTCGTAGCAATAATATTTCAGCGAAATTATCAACAGCACAACACAACAGCGTCGCAGAACAATTTCAGAAACGATATAATAAACGACGTCAGCTAAAATCATGAGAAAGATGTGATGATCCTGCGAAAATTAGAGAGTTTGCGAGATTAACATTTGTAAGGCTGCGAGAATGTCGCAAGCCATATCCGAAAATAAAGGACAGATTAGCTGTCATCCACTATGTATTTCCCTATAAATAGTCGTTCAGCTGTGAGGATAGAGAGAGAGATATTTTTTGAGTAAGAAATAAGTAAATAGGAGAGAGAAAGTCTAGAGCAGAGGTTATTATTGATTCTTTTATCTTTTCTTGCCAGAATATTCAAAGATTCATCAATAAAAATTAAGATTGTAAATCTAAAAATGAGTTGAATATTAATGAAATCATATGAGGGGTGTAGTGTAGGATTTCCTGCAACTACATAATGGCGCTAGAAACAGGGAAGCTGAAGATCAAAAGTTAAAGATTGTTGTTGAGATTATTCAAATCAAGAAAGTGATTAAATAAATCAGTGAACCAGTTAAAAGAAAAATGATTAGAGTCAATGAAGATGAAAAAAGATTGGAGTGTAATATGATAACAAAAACAATGGTTAATGAATTCCATGAAAACATCAAAGGAAGGTAGTGGCGGTAGAAAAGACATCACCCTTGAAATATTGGGAAAAGCAAAAAATCACATTCATGGCGGCAGAAATACCAAAAGAAAATTTGAACCACACATCTCCACTGGTTATTACAATACCTATTACGCGAAAAGAGAAGGAGACAACAAAAAAATTCACGGGAGAATGGATATTGAACAAAACTTTAATCGATACAGGAAGTTCAGTGGATATAATATTCTATCATGCATTCAGGGGAATGAGATTTAAAGATGAAGAAATGTCCAATTCAACGTATTTTGTTCATGGCTTTGGAAAATCCACAACAAAACCTAAAGGATAAATAGTGGTACGAATTCCACTAGGAGAGATCGAAATACATGTAACATTATGCGTGGTGGATATGGAATCGCCATATAATATGTTGCTAGGAAGACCATGGATACATGCGATAAAAGCTGTAGTATCAACGTTGCATCAATGCATTAAATTCCCCACACCAAATGGAATAGGAGAAATCAGAGGAGATGTTGACAATGCGAAATTATGTCATCAAATTGAAGTAAAGCATTATGAAGGAAAAGCAAAAAGGAAACAATTTCGCAGAAAATTGGCAAAGGAAGCAAAGAAAGAAGAAGAATTTAGAGTATATATGATAAGGGAAAAAAAAGGCAAGGGAATACCCAACGAAATTTCGGAAGAAGGAGAAGGACCTGTGAAAACAATAAAAGAACCAACACCAATGGGAGAACCCAAGCCCAGTTACACTGCCGCAGAACCAACAAAAGAAATAAACATTGGAACTACAGAAGAACCTCTAATATTGAGAATTGGAACCAAGATGGATGTAGAAGAAAAAGAAAGAACGGTTAACCTTTTGCGAGAATATAAAGACGTTTTCGCAGGAAGCATGGATGAGATACCGGGAATAGATCCATCAATTGCATGCCACACGTTGGAGATTAACAAAAATGTGAGACCATTTAAACAAAGAATAAAAAAAATTGCAACAACTTACCATTCCCAAATAGAAGAAGAACTACAGAAAATGCTTGACGCGGGAATCATAAGAGAAGCTAAATACCCAGAATGGATAGCGAATATGGTAATTGTCCCAAAGAAAAACAAAGGAATAAGGATTTGCATAGATTTCACTGATTTAAACAAAGCTTGCCCTAAAGATAGTTTTCCGTTAACAGATATTCCTCAAATGGTGGAATCCGCAGCGGGAAATGATAGGGTATCGTCTTTAGATGGGTACAAAGGGTATAACCAAATCCCTCTCGCTGAAGAATATCAATAACATACTGCTTTCTTCGCCCCTAGAGGTTTATATTGTTACACGAAAATTCCATTTGGTTTGCGAAATGCGGGAGCGACATACCAAAGAATGGTAGAGAAGGTGTTCGCAAAATGGATACACAAAACATTAGAAGTATACGTGGATGACATGTTAGTAAAGAGTAAAGAAGCTAAAGACCATGTACAGGACCTGAGGGAGATTTTTGAACAAATATGGCAGTATAACATTAAACTGAATCCTGAGAAGTGTACTATTGGAGTTGCATCGGGAAAATTTTTAGGCTACATTGTATCAAAGGAAGGAATACAGGTTGATCCAGAAAAAGTTCAAGCAGTTCGTGACATGCCAACACCAGCAACAATAAAAGATGTCCAGAAGTTGAATGGGCTTCTAGCTTCGCTGGGGAGATTCATTTCGCGATCATCAAACAAATGCAAATATTTTTTCGATATACTCAAGAAGGGTGCGAAATTCAAATAGACTGATGAATGCGAAAAAGCTTTTCAAGGGATCAAAGAACACCTTATGAATACAACTATTTTACAAAAAGCAGAATCAGGAGAAGAATTATTGATCTATCTTGCGACGACGTCGCATGCATTAAGTGCTGTGTTATTGCGAGTAGACGCAGGACTGGAGAAACCCATTTATTACATTAGAAAAACTTTTAATACTGCCGAGAAGAATTATTCAAAGATTGAGAAGTTGATCTTAGCATTAGTTTATGCATCATTTAAACTCCGCATATATTTTCAAGTGCACAAGATAAAGGTATTAACGAAAGTACCAATTGAATCAGTGATGAAGAATTCTAAAAGATCAGGAAGAGTGGAGAGATGGAATGCACAAGTAAGCCACTTTGATATTAAATATGAAATTTTGTCTTCACCAAAATCACAAGTTGTTGCAGATTTCTTGGCAGAATTTCCTTTAGAAGATGACGAAGCGGTAGAAGAAATGATGGATATAGAAGAAGAACACGAAGATCCAAAAGATTTATTAACATAACCAAATAGATGGGAGATATTGGTAGATGGATCATCAAATGGAGAAGGCAATGGAGTTGGAATTGTTTTAATTTCGCCAGAACGAATAAATATGGCTTTTTCATTCAGATTGGAATTCGCGTCCACTAATAACGAAACGAAATATGAAGCTGTGATACATGCCTTAAAATTCGCAATAGAAATGAAACTAGAAAATGTCAGGATCACTAGTGATTCGCAGCTAGTTATTCGCCAAATAAAGGGAGAATATACTACAAATGAACCATCCTTGAAGAAATACAAGAAACTCGTTGAAGAATTGTCATCGAAAATCCGAAAAATAAAATGGAGGCACATTTCAAGGAATGATAACAGACTCGCAGACGCTTTTTCTTTCATCTCAAGTATGATGACAGATCCAACTGCGAGATGCATAAAAATATAAACACTTCTGTCACCATCAATCAATAAAGAAGAAGAAGAAGTGGACGTGATGATAATAGACGATGAAGAAGAAGAAAAAAACGAACAATATCGCAGACTGGAGAATGGAAATTCATGCATATTTGGCGAAAGGAGAATCACCAAGGAATAGATCGGAAACACACAAGTTAAAAAGACGTGCAACGAATTATGAATTAAGAGATGGGCTGCTGTACCGAAAATCCTTTAATGGACCATCACTCAGATGTTTGACACGAGAGGAAGGAGAAAAAGTGCTAAAAATGTTACACAGTGGGGATGCTGGAAATCATAGCGGGGGAAGATCTTTGGCACATAGAGCAAAAATGTAAGGCTATTACTGGCCATACATGCACGAAGATGCAAAACAAATATTAATACGTTGTGAAGATTGTCAGCGACATGGAAAGAAAATACATGCACCTGGAGCACCATTGTCATCTTCAACCAGTGTATGGCCTTTTGGGAAGTTAGGCTTGGATATTGTGGGGCCATTTTTACCAGATTCTGGACAAAGAAGATACTTAATAGTTGCAACAGATTATTTCACAAAATGGACAGAAGTGAAGGCAGTATAGCATATTCGCGACAAAGATATCTTTACATTCATATTCGAAAATATCATTTGCAGACTCGGAATTCCTGCGCAATTGGTATCTGATAATGGGAAACAGTTTGAAGGACATAACATAGAAATGTTACTCAATGCATTTAAAATAAAATGTGGAAAGTTTACTCCTTTGTATCCACAAGCTAATGGACAGGTAGAAGCAACAAACAAAACAATCGTAGATATATTAAAGAAGAAATTGGAAGGACATCACAGAGCATGGTGCGAACAAGTACATAATGCAGTATGGGATTATAATACAACTAGAGAGAAGCTACTGGAATGTCACCTTTTTGTTTAACATATGGAGTTGAAGCGGTGTTACCAACAGAAGTTTTTAGGATTATATGCAGAAGTAGGCCTGGTCTGGACCCTCACTTTCATTTCTAGGCCACTTTTTTTATTTCTTGCAAAACTAGGCAAGTTAAACGGATTCCATCTACTTTAACCATCTCGGTCAATTTATCGGATTGACTTGTCGATATCTCGCCAAAATATCATATAGGGAGATCTCATACATGTGGTAAGATTACTGAAATGTCCTTCACACGTGTGTGTCAGTCACATTAGTTAAGATGTCCACCTTTCTCGATAAGATCTCCACGTGTTGCTATCTGAGAGCCTAATCTAACTAACACGACATCTCGAGGATTAATTGAACGGCCAAGATAGTTCTTCATTGTTATTATCGACAGTGCGGGAATGTGAAGGAATAAGAGAAGACAGAGAAAAACATCGATTCATTTGTTTCTAGTAGAGAGATTAATCAGTGAAATAGTGTTTTGTTAGTTGAGATTTGAAGAACAAATTGAAGATTTCCTGCTGGTGAAGATGACGAGACGGAAGAAGCGTTCTAAAGAGAGGTAACAAAAAAACCCTAATCTGTTTTCATGGTTGTTTTTAATGTTTCAGTGATGAACATACTATGGGTTTTGTTTGTAAGGTTGATTTATTTGGGTTTGTGGGTGTTTATATTTCTAGGGTTTTCTCTGTTTATAAAATTTTATGAAGTTCGAATGTGTTCTGTTGATAATGAAGTTGTACTGATAATTTCACAAAGTTTGTTAATTTCAAAATTGAAATTGATTTCTAGGGTTTTTTATGGTTTCTGTGATAATTGATTTCTAGGGTTTTTATGGTTCTAGATTAGGATGGGTTTTTCACGATTTATCTGAAATGGGTTTTCCATAATTTTCCTGATACATATTTTGTTGTTCTTAATTGTAGAAAGCAAGTGGTTCAAGAGGTTATAAATGAGGTTCAACAGGGAATATTTCCAAACAGAGATATTAAGGTCAAGGATCTAATCAACACTGCTATGTGTTTTGAGTTTAAGGGTTTGTCCAGAGAAGGTATGGGTATAAATCAGTTAAAGTCTAGGATTAGTCCTATGTTGAGATTAACCTGTAGGGAGACATTGGACCTTCTATGGTTTGTTTATCCATGCCTACCATCAAACTTCATTAATGATGAAGAGTTTTGGTTTTCTGGGAAAATGCAACTCAAGATGAATATGGTTGGATTACATTGTATTTGCAAATGATACCACTAGATGAGAATGGTGAGATAGATGTATCTCAGGTTACTGTAGGTTCAATGCCTCCTCCACCGGAGATGACACCCAAAAAGAATGTGACTCCAAAGAAGCCAGTCTCTAAGACTCCACCTAAACCAGTTTTTACTAGTGGTTCATCACCTAAGAGATGGCATGGCAAGTCAGTTATAAGAAGTCAAAGAATACCAAGGATGAAGAAGAAGAATCCTACTAAAGTGCTTGTTGATTTAGCTGGTAGTGAAGAAGACGTTTCTGATGAATATGTTGATGATGGAGGTGTATCAGTTCCACAGTTTACTCAACAAACACAAGCAAGTGTAGCTGAGAATGATGATGGAGATGTTTATATTCCACAGTTTACTCAACAAACACAAGCAAGTGTAGCTGAGAATAATCCTGTTTTGGAGGCTAGTGGAGCTGAACAAGGTAATGAGATACCTGGATTTGATGAGTATTTCAATCATGACTTTTGGGTTGAAGCTACAACACGGCAGAAGTGGTGGAAGATTTGTTTGCAGTTTCCCAAGAGTACAAGAAAAGTGATGAGTATGTCATGCACTTGAAAAATGTAGAAGAAGATGAATGTAACCCTGATGATGAGGATGTCCTGAAGATGAATGACAATGACAGTGAAGATAAAGATATCAAGAGTTACAATAAGTTTCTACAAAAAGTTGAGAATGGGTATCTTTAAGATGGTACTGCAAGTGAGAGAAGTGATGGTGATAATGTTGATAATGATGCTGCAAGTGATGGTAATAATGTTGATAGTGATGCTGGTGATCCAAACTTTGGGGAGGTGGAGGTTGAGAATGACAAGGAAGGTATGTGATTGCTTCTGTCTCTTTTTAAACTTTGTTGTGTTTGATTGTAGATTTGTTCCATTTATTTAGTACGAATGCCCTTGTCTCTGTGGTTTTATAGAGGAACATTATGGGGACTTGGTCTCTGACAGAGAAGAAGAAGGTAAATTTTCATTTGTTTTGTAGTCTTTTTTTTCTTATTCTTTGTTTGTTTGTTATGTTTGTTTGAAGGGCTCTAACTGAATCATTTGTTTTTGGGAATTTGTATCAGAAACCAACAAGCCTGATGGGCTTGAACTTATAGTATCAGAAACCAACAAGACTGATGGGCCTAATTGTTCAAAGCCTAAATGTTCAAAGCCTCATGATAACACATAGTTTGAGGAAGAGCATGCACAACATTTTGAGGATGAGGAAGATGAGGAGATGTTCCCTGAGGGAATTAATTTTAAAAAAGTGGATCCTTACATCCTAGTGAAGGGAAGCAAGTTTGTCAGCAATAAAGCATTCAAGAATCTTTTGAGGGCCTACTGTGTGAAGCATAAACATCAGTTCAAGTTTAAAGATTCAAACAACTACAAGATTAGGGTGAAGTGCATTCATCATGAGAAGACCAAGTGTCCTATGTTCATTTATGAAAGAGTTTTGAAGGGTGAAGGAACTACATTTACTCTGAGAAGTTGGAATGTGAAGCACACATGCAATGGAAATGTTAAAGGGGAGAACGTATGTGCAAATCCAAAATTTGTAGCTGACTGGTACATGCAAAGGTTGGAGATTCTTGGTAACAAAAAAAAAATCCCTGATCCTGAGTTATTGGCAAATGAGTTCAACAAAACGATGAAAGTGAACATTAAGTACCATACAACATGGAGAGCAAGAAATATTGTGCTATAGAAACTTCATGGCAGCTATGAGGAGCAGTACAAGAAAATTCCTGCATTCTGTGAAATGGTGAAGGTAACATTAATTGTTTTGTTGTTTGTTTGTTAATGTTTGTCTTTAGTTAGAGCAACATGACTTAATATTACAAATTATATGGCATTAACATTACTTTTTTGTAATTGCAGGAAAAAATTCCTGGCAGTGTAGCTAGTTTCTCATATGGAAGCACAAACAACACATTCTTGTCAATGACACTCTGCTTCAAGCCTGCTATAGAAGGATTCTTGTCTGGATGTAGGAAAATCATTGGATTGGATGCTTGCCATTTGTATGGGAAGTATGGTGGTGTGTTACTGGTTGCAACAGGTCTGGATGGTCATAATGGTTTAGTACCTCTTGGTATAATGGTGTGTAGGAATGAAACCATTGAGAACTGGAAGATATTTCTCAAAGACTTGAAAGCTATACTGGGTGAAGACTTGCATTTCACCATTATATCAGACAAGCAGAATGGGATTAGTGAAGCTTGTGACAAATAATTCTGCTTGGATGAGCACAGATTATGTTTCAGGTTAACTTTCACTTGACATACATTTCAGCATTTCAAGTTTTTATATCCTTAATATTTCCTAATAATATAAGTTCAATAACTAACTGTTTCTTATTGATAAATTAACAGACATTTGATGAAGAATTTCAAGAAGTATTTCAAGTCATACAACTTACATGTTCATTTCTGGAATGCTGCCAAATGTTACAAGAAGAGACACTATCAGGTATGCTCATTTCTCAAGACAATATAATGTAATTTCAAGTATTACATACATGAGTTTGATACTATTTATGTCATGTTTGTTTTTAGCAACACATGGATAAATTATTTGCTGAGGATGAAAAAGCTGCATTGTATCTCATAGATCAAAAACCTGAAAGATGGTCTAGGTCTCATTTCTCAAATGACAGCAAGTGTGAGCTTATCAACAATAATTTCTCAGAGTCTTTCAACAACATGGCAAAGCCCTTTAGAGATAAGCCAATCATTACACTTGCACAAATGTATAATAAACTGGTGATGGGTCTTTTCTTCAAGAGGAGGAATGAAAGTGAAAACTGGCAGGATGGTGAGATAGTTCCAAAGGAAATGAAGCTGATTACAAAGATGCATGACTTAAATCATCTGTTTGAGTTAACTGGAGATGTAAGGGGAAGGGTGTATGAGGTCAGGATTGTTCATGATGCTGTGTTTGTTGTGGATCTTCCCAAAAAGAGCTGTAGTTGTTTGCAGTAGAAGCTGAGGGGATTTCCCTGTCAACATGCTGTAGTTGATTTTACACCATTGAGACCAAACTGGGTTGAGTAAGTCACACTCTCTTTTCACTCCAATGTTTTGATTTGTTATGTTCCCTTTATTTTTCCTTGATCAAGCTTGATTGTAAACTGATAATTTGTGGATATGCTTGTCTGAGTTCATGTTGTAGCTACTGTGACCCTGTATACAGTGTGGAATACTACAAAAAGACATATGCTTCAGAGTTTGAACCACTGTCAGCTGAAATTGAATGGGTAAGACCATTAGTTTTATTAAAGAAAAATATATTGATTATTGTGCAATAAATATTTAATAATAACAAAGATTCTTGGATTCTTTTAGGGTTTCATACATGATTTATATAATACACAACCTTTAAGGGTTTCATATACTGTTAGAGTTCATTAATCCTCATGTTATCATAAGGAAAACTGGAAGGCCAAGGAAGAAGAGGATTCCTTCTTATGATGAAGCTGGAAGTGTGAAGAAAATGAGAAAGTGTAAGAAGTGTGGAGTTTATGGTCACTATGCAATAACTTGTGCTGGTGGAGAGGTTGGAAAGAATCCAAAGGGAGAAAAACCTAGAACCTGTGTTGATAGCTCAACATCATCTACTTATGTCCCTGAACCACCAAAAAGGAAGTACAATAGAAAGAAACCGGTTGTTAGTGCTTCTGCAGGTGCATCTACTACTGCTAAGGATGGAATGAAGAACCAAAACAATTCCAAAGCATGTGTTGGTGAATCTTCTAAACAAGGTGCTGCAAAAGGGAGAAAGAGAAAGGCTTCTTATCAACCTGCTTTCAATCGGACTAATCAACATGTTGGATCTGTCAACAACAAATTCACCTTCACAGTTGCAGATCCAAAGGGAAAGAAGAAACCAAAGAAGTACATGAAAGTCTGATGGATTCTATGTTTGTGTTTGTCTCTTTTGTTTTTGTTCTGTGACTGGATCTGAACAATATGGTTGATACTATTTATGTTTCAATTTGGTTATCTTTTGTGAATGGATGAATGGATGCTTTTGTAAGACAATGCAAGTTCTGAAATGGGATAAATTTTATTATAAAATTGTTGCAGGCTACATTTTCAGATTTTTCTTAAATTCCTTGCATATTTCATACACTTTACCCTTCATTGTGTCTTTGATTTCAATGACAAGAGCATCTGAAGCCCATCTGAATGCATCACAGGATTTCTTCTTGCACACAAGGTAAGCTATGTTGAAATTATGTTGATTTTTGCATATCTTCAGTTCTAATTGAGAGTTGCAGTTGTCTTTAAATCATTTTTGAACCTTCAGTGGACAACTTGTAACACTGTGATTGTCTTCTCCACAGGCAATACAACCATGACCTGATGGAAGTTTGATTGGAAGTGCTGAAGAATGGGTAGAAGCTTGAGAAAACCACTCAAAGTAGTTGCAGGTAGGATTCAAGCATTTCAAGAACAACTTTCCATTACTTACATCTGTTTTAGACCTCAACAAAGCTCTTACTCCATTACAAGGTACATGTTTGCACCTTGAATAAACCCATGGACATGCTTTTGTTTCATGATCTTCTTCCATTTCACACATTAAACACACTAGCATACTAGTTGAAGAACTTGCTTTATCATTCATACCACCACCCATTTTTCATATCTGAAAATGAAGAGAAGCAGAAGTATGTGGTTGTGGAGATGTTCATTTATGATTTATGGAGAAGAAGATAAGAGTGTCACGTAAGCAGTGCCACGTAAGCAGTGCCACGTGGGCCTTGACACGTACGCACTGGGTGATGACGTATAAATAGTCACAGTAGCTGGTTGGGTCGAAATAACCGATTCAAAGGACTATCTTGTCATTTTAAGTGCACCTAACGGTGCTAACTTTCGATCCATCACTTTTGGTCAAAACTTGTCTAGTTTAGCAATAAAAAAAAAGTGGCCTAGATTTGAAAAGCACCAAAAAAAACAGGCCTATTTTTGTAAAAATCCCAAGTTGTTATTCCGACAACAAAGAGAGAAGCTTGGGAGAAAAATCTTAGTGCGGGTTTGATCTTAAACAAACTTGATGAATTAGAAGAAAGAAGAGAAAAAGCTTTACAACATATGGAGAATTATCAGCAAAGATTAGCCCGAGAATATAATAAACGTGTCAAAGTACGCGAATTCTAAACAGGAGATTTAGTCCTGCGAGAGACACCAATATATCAGCGAGAAAATGGTGGAAAATTAGCGAAAAATGGGATGGACCTTAAAAAAAATATTATCCGTAAGAAGCTTTGAGAAGTTATGGATTCTGAAAGAATAATTGCAAGATTATTCATATCAAAACAAGATCATGATGTGTGAAATTTTCGCAGAGATAATCACAGAACAATGACATAAAAGAAAGGGGCAAACCTTTATGGCGTACACCTTAGTTCGCGAATAAAATTTCGCAAGAGGAAAATGTAAGACCTAAAGTACGTCATATTAGGGGGTACCTGTTGCATGGCTCAGGGAAAGGCTACACCGCCACCGGAACCTGAGTCATGGAGATTTGGGGTCAATAAAGCCCATCCGGGAGAGGCACCTTGGATTCTCATCTTAAGCATATGACTTAGGTTGGGCGACTAAGGTAATAAGGACTCTCCCAAGGAGTGCAGATCTGATCAAGGCGCCGAGGTACACGGTTGAGTCAAGAGTGCCAGGGGCATTTGAAGCGTACCTTGCCATTCTTGACAAGTCTTGGCTTATACTGTACTCGGCCTGAAGAAAACCCCACTTAGGGTGCAGTCTCGTAACCATAAGCCCTATAGGTAAAAGGGATAAGAGGCTGCGAAAACAGCTGGTTGTTGTTAAGACTTGATGGGAGGAGCTAACCTTGTATGGTAGAAGTATGCCTCCTTGAAGGGGCAACCATGGGGGAGAAAAGGGCGGCACCCTCCATTAGGGAGATGATAAGTGTCTTAAGACGCAAATGTCATGAGGATTTTTACTCTCAAGGGTATTAAGGCTTGTCATATTTGTGCAAAAATCCTGAAGAGGCAATAATACAAAATAAAAAGATAAGACGAGATCAATGGGTTTTCACATGAAAGTGCGAAGACGTCCTGCGATTTCGTCGCAAGACGACAATGTCATGGGGCTTTATTTTCGCAAGAATATTTAGGCCTGTCATATTGTCACAACATTCCTGAAGAGGCCATAATACAAAAGAAAAATTTAAGGCAAGATCAATGGGTTTTTGCATGAAAGTGCAAGGACGTCCTGTGATTTTGTCGCAATGACAAGAGGTGGCATAACAAGACCTTTAATTAGAAAGGAAAAGTAAGACCACATGACAAAACAAAATATTTATAAGTATTCATAACAGATTATTTTTCGCAAGAAAGATAATGAGAGGCAAATATGAGAGTCAATAAACGATAAGCATTATCTTTCTCACCAGCAAAATACTAAAAGGGAAAATTGATTCCAAAGTTGGTTGGAGAATATTATTCGTAAAAAGTAATAAAGATAAGACAATTCAAGAAGATAGAACTAGATAAGAAGCTCATGCTTCAATATTAATTCCAGTAGAAGGAGATGATAGACGTTCTTCGCCAATGTTCTAATTATCGCAAGCCTCTATTTCATTTCGATTCTGATCTTCTCCTTGATTAGCACCTTGATTATCGCCAGCAAGTACTTCTTCAGAAGAGATTTCTTTTTCATTCTCATTTTGATTAACACCAGCAGATGCTTCCTTAGAAGGAATTTCTTCTTCATTTTCCAAGAGATTATCCTCTGCACCACTTTCATAATCATAATCACTATCAGCAGAACGAGGAACTTCATCATCATCTACTTCCAAAGGTTCGATTGATGTAGGAGGAAGAGATTTAGACAATAAAATATCATTTACAAGGACTTCATCCCGGAGATGAACTTGACGAAGAAGTGCTCTATGATGATTCCTATCTTGAATACCCTTAAAATACGCAAGATAATCAAGTCTTCTTTCTGCTCGGTCCCGAGAACCAGTAAGGTCAGATACGAGCAATGCATTTTCTTTGCGAATTTTGGCATATTTAGCCTCCAAAACAGAAATGGAGGAATGAAGATTCTTCTCAGACTCTGCGAAAGGTAGAATACAAAATTTCAATAAGATGAAGAACTTAAAAAGATATGACAAAGAAAAGATAGTTAAGGAAGTCAAACTATTATGACTACCTTCCTTTTGTGAAATAAGGTGTTGAATCAAGGTCAGACAACTATTTTCCCAACGGTCCATTGCGTCATCAAATTTATCTCCAACTAAACCTTTAATTCGAGACTTAAGATTTTTCTCTTTAGAAATAATAAAGACATTTTTCTTCGCAAGAAAAGAATAAGATTCTTCTAATTTGGAATATTGTTCTTTAAGTTGATTCGACTTTACACTTAAAGCTATTCTACCTTGAATGAGTGTATCTCTTTCAACGATGAATGATTCTGTTACTTCTTTAAGTTCATTTCTCAAAGAGCGAAGAGATTGCTCTTGGTCATCACATACTTTCTGAAAAATGCTAAGTTGTTGCGAAGATATCGCCATCTTGTTTAAACAAGTTCGCTTCTCTTGAGATAAGGTTTTATTCTCATCTGATAAAGTTTCCATCCCTAAATTATCTTTAGTTAAAGAATAAGAAAGGCGAGATACTTCATTACTTAATAAATCTTGCCTCTGAACTAAATGGGTATTTTCATTGGTAAGATTATTTATATGATCAAGAGAATATGAATAGAGGTTATCTAATTGGTTATATTGATCCATCAAAATTTCTTTATCGACACGGGCTTCTTCAACAGCAGATTCAAATTGATATCTCTCCATTATTCGTTTCTGGTTTAAGGCTTAACATGCGAAAGAGGGATTTCAAGGATAATTAAATATGGGAAGGATAAAACCATTAAAAAGGCAAATTGAAGACACAGATAAGAAAATCATACCTCTCAATTCATCATTCTTCTTGCGAAGGTTCTCACGATCCAACAAAACATTCCGAAGCTTTTGATTTTCGAGACGAAGAGCATTGCACTCTTTTTGCAAAGCTGTTTGCGAAGAAGCTCTGTCAGAACCGAAATACCTACTCAGAATTTCGCACATACTAGATTTGACAGGATCAATGGAAGACTTCTTGCCATCATCCAGGACCTCAGACAAAACTTTGAAAGCAATATCTATTCCTTCCACGGTTTCTTTCGAAAAAGGAAGAGGTTCAGGTAGAGAACTGGCAATGATAGAAGGTTGAGAAATATTATCAATAGGAAGAGAAGAAGTTTCATTTACAGAGGGATCAATAATGAGAGTTTCAATCATTGAAAGGTCAGCTGAAGAAATGAAGTCTGAGGCAGTTTTTTCGCGAATTGGAGATGATGGTTTATCTTGCGAAGATGTCGCAGGAGATTTAGAAGAGATAAGTAAGTGGAATGGAACAGAAGTTTCAACAGTTTTAAGGTGGCGAGATTTCTTGAGAGGTTTATTGACATCCTTATCACCCTGCGAATTACAATCCAGATAAGAAACAGAGGCAACAATATTGTTATTAGAAAAGGATAATGTTTCTTACTACCTTCTGATTCGCAGACTTTCTTCTATGCGCAACAATCTTATGCTGCGGTTTGGGAATATTAGGGTTCTGAACCGTAAATTTAGTGTTGGAGGAGCTTTTGCTGAAATAACAACAGTATGGGAATCACATAAACAACATCAAATAAGGCAGTAAACAAGATCAATTTCAGCAAAACCCATAAAGAAGAAAAAAGAAAACTAACCTTGATGAATCCATGGAAAACACTAGCAGGAAGATTATTTCGAAGAAAGTTACGGATGATGAAGATCTGCAGAGGAAATGGTATGAAGATGAAGAAGAATTTAAAAAGATTGAAGAAGAAAGAAGAAAAGTTGCAATAACGGAATTTGCAGAAGAACGATGAAGTTGCAGAGGAAATAAAAAGAAAGAAAAAGAGAATGAGAAAGAGTATATATAAAGGGAATTTTTTCTCGAGAAGATAAACATGATTAATACGGAAAGATATAAGCGGTTAAAAAGCAGCGGTTACAAAAGACGTGTCAAGAAACATATGGAAGAAAGAATACGTGTGATAAATGCAGAATATGAATAGATGAACAGCTGCGGCATTTCTCACATCATTCTCTACTTTGCAGAGAAGATATGAGAAGAGGCAAGATGTAGGATCAGAATCTCGCAGCAATAATATTTCAGCGAAATTATCAACAACACAACACAACAGCGTCGCAGAACAATTTCAGAAACGACATAATAAACGACGTCAGCTAAAATCATGAGAAAGATGTGATGATCCTGCGAAAATTAGAGAGTTTGCGAGATTAACATTTGTAAGGTTGCGAGAATGTCGCAAGCCATATCCGAAAATAAAGGACAGATTAGCTGTCATCCACTATGTATTTCCCTATAAATAGTCGGGGCGTAGTGTAGGATTTCCTGCAGCTACAACACAAATATTGCTCAAGTTTATAGACATACCTTTTTAGAAGAATCCAATCGAATTCTACAGCCTTACCGAACATAATCTGTGTGCCCCAATTCTCGTGCTTCCCTCACCGTATAGCAAGGCATTCCTTGGTGAGGATGCACTTACAACACAATCAAGTTCTGTTGAGGAGAACACTGTCTTGCTCACCACAAATGACTTTTGGGTTATTATGAAAGAGATCACTTTTAGAACTTTTCACATCCAAACCCATCTTTCCAAAGAACTTTTAAGTTCCAACATCATGGATATTGCTTTCTCCATAGTCATGGAACTCTTTGGGAGATCATTCCTTTTCACACTCAAAACATCATTGACTTTCTTTGGTATCCACTTTTGAGTGCGTTTAGGAATGACCGGAACCTTCTTCCCATTACTCTCTTCTATATTTTTCGGAGGATTGACTATTCTTTTGCAAGTTAGTCTTTCTCCAACTGGGAGCATCGGATCTTGTCTTCGTCTTTACGAAGTTATCCTTTTGGTAACCATTACGATTGTGAAAAGGATTCTTATGACGTTTATAGGCAACTCTAGGATTATCACAGCACTGATTCATTTTCCTAAAGGTTGGACAATTACAACCTGTAACGTTAAGGGGATTAGTCTTAACATATGATCTTGGTTTCACAACTTCTTGTGATGTCCAAACAAGAACATCATGAAGTTTCTCATTCCTTATACGGAAATGACATCCCCTTTTCATGTGACCTTTATTTTCGCAATAGTGGCAAACATAATGAATGTTCTTACCTCGATCCGTGTATGCTGACTTTGGAGGTTGATAAACTTTGATCTTTTGAACCTTAACTGCAGGTGAAGGTATTTCACTTTTTCCATCAATGAAAACCTTTTGTTAAGAAGAATTACTAGCCTTGACAAATTTTACCTCTTTGCTAATACTTGGAGCATTTATTCCCTTATAACCCAATCCTCGTGTATCACGATGATTATTACTTACTCCTAACATAGTGGTTAACTTGCTTGAACTAGTATTGAACTTTTTCACGCCATCTTCCAACATCTTGATTTTATCAAGAGTAGCAGCTAAATCAGCCTCAAGACGTTTTTCTCGCTCACGCTTTCTCTGTCATCAAAACTAACTTGTTGAGAGTTAATCCTTGCTTCAGATTCTGCAAGTTTCTCTTCCAACGAAAAGTACTTTTGATAAAGATTCTCACATTCAAGTGACTTCATACATAGGTTTTCCTCAGAATCCTTAATGATGGATTCGTTTGAAAGGTTCAAAACATAAACACCTGCGTAACATCTTCTCAATTGCTTGTTTTTTCGACAGAGAGGAGTCAGAACATGTGTGACATGAGAAGTTGTCATCTTCTTCTTTTCTAACGAATTCAAAACCTTAACATACTTTGAGACCTCATCAACCTCTCTATCAATATCTAAATCACCTTCATCAGAAAGTTCATCCAACTGTTCTTCTAGAAGTGTTTCCCAGTTATCAACAATTTTTACATTAAGAGAATGTTTAGATATTGACATAGATGTGACAGTTATCTCAGGTGAATCCAAGCTTTGAAAAACATCTGGTAATTTCAGGCCTGGTACGTTATTAGAGATAAACTCGTCCATAATCAGATCGCTACAAACACATACTTATAAGGTCTTTAACGTGTTTGCCTGCTCTGATACCAATTGAAAATGCGGGGGTCTGACAACCACACCCAACAATTCGTTTAGCAATCTGAGAGGACTTACTCCAATACACTTTCTAGAGAATCAACTAGACAGTCAGACTCAATCTAGAGTAAAGTATATCAAAGAGTTTAATATCTCTAACTCTTAATTCAATCCGCAATCAGCAAATAGAAATCTGCGCGAGCCCGATTGAATATAAGAAGAGTTACTTGAACGGTACCAAAGACCAACGTTCAAGTGTCAATCAATGTAAATCAACAACCAAAGGTTGGATATTCTAATTGATTGATCTTAACGCACAACCTGTGATATTTCAATTATATAAAAAAATACAATGCGGAAAAGAAATAACAGAGACACCAAAATTTTGTTAACGAGGAACCGCAAATGCAGAAGAACCCCGAGACCTAGTACAGATTGAACACCACACTGTATTAAGCCGCTACAGACTCTAGCATACTACCAATTTACTTCGGATTGGACTATAGTTGAACCCTAATCAGTCTCACACTTATTCAAGGTACAGTTGCGTTCCTTACATCTCTGATCCCAGCAGGATACCACACACTTGATTCCCTTAGTTGATGTCACCCACAACCAAGAGTTGTTACGACCTAAAGACGAAGACTTGATAAACAAATCTTTCTCACAAAGAAAAATCAATAGATTGAATAAATATGTCTTCTACAAAAACACCCAAGAGTTTTTGTTCCGTCTTTTGATAAATCAAGGTGAACATGAACTAATTGATAAACCAGACTTATATTCCCAAAGAACAACCTAATATTATCAATCACCTCACAATAATCTTAATCAACTAGTGAAACAAGATATTATGGAATCACAAACGACGAGACGATGATGTTTGTGATTACTTTTATCTTGCCTATCGGAGAAATTAATATCGAGTCAATTATTTCAATTGTGCTCAATTCGATAGAATCGGGCAAGATCAGAACACGCAACTACAAAGAAAATAGTTGGGTCTGGCTTCACAATCCCAATGAAGTCTTTGAAGTCGTTAACCTATAGGGTTTCGAATAAACCTAAGGTTAAAGGAGAATCGACTCTAGTTTATGCGACTAGCAACACACATGAGGTGTGGGGATTAGGTTTCCCAGTTGCTAGATTTCTCCTTTGTAAAGTTTTCAAATCATGGTTTGCAATCCAACTTACCTTGGTAACAAAGCATTCAATATTCACCGTTATATGAAAAACCTGATTCAACCAAGCTAATATCTTTCAACCGTTAGATCGAACTTAGCTTGTTACACACAAATGAAATGTACCCTCATTTAGGTTTATGTAACCGTACTCAAACGTGTACACCATGTTGGTTCACAAATAGTTAACCGAGGTTATCCATATGATTACTCTCATATCAACCTTATTCATTTTAACCATAACTAGTTCAAATGACTCAAATGAAACTAGTTAAATAGTTGTTCAATTTCTATATTCTCATAGAATTATACAAGAACACAATTGAGGCAAAATCGGTTTGATTCACTCAAATCAATCATGAACATAATAGCCACGGTTTGCAAAGATTGCATTCCTTATTATATAAATGTTTATGTTCATGTTTAAAATCGATTTTAGAACTTTAACCTTCAAGTATGCAAACAGGTACGCATACTTGAAATACCTGGACTAAGATTGAGTTCCGCCAGTATGCAAATGGGTACGCGAAATTCAAATCCCAGCAGAAATTCTCGGACATGAACCTGTACGCCAGTACGCAAACGGGTACGCATACTTAGGTTCCCGTATTTATCAAACCAACAGGTACGAAAACGGGTGCACATACTATGGTTCCCGGACATGGATTACATATTTGCAAGAGTGCACAACATGACATATCCAATAATGGTTAAGTGTTTAAAACTCTTATTTCAATCATTGAAACGTTCTTAGAGGATGACAATAGACGTTTTCACACACTATTATCATCAAAGCAATTTTCAAGTTATTGAAATAATCATTACGAAACGTTCCAAGGAAACACCAAATGATTGTATCACACAAACCATGTAAGATGTTACTCGACAATTTTCACATGATATAAGTTGAACTTGGTCGAAGCGAAAGCTTGCCAACACATATTTCGAGAAATATGTAAGTGAGATAAACTCAGCTCGAAATCTCAAATGTGTATATAGAAAACTATATCATAATACGTCTTATGCCTCAATATAGGAGATAGAAAACTAAGCTCAATTACACAATCTATTTCCTAGTCCGAGACATCTATAAATAGGAAATATATCAAGACTTATAGTTTTGATCACTAACATTGACAAACATGCTTGAGATAGCAACGCATGCGAGTTCGACCGAGCAGTGCTCTAACACTAGGAGTCAATTGTGTGTGTATTATGGGCCGACATGACCAGTGTATCTCGATAGGATGTTCCAGGAGTTTGTCGAAAGATACTAAAGGCAGAATAACCAGCATATATCGCGGGGATGTCCTAGGAATTATTCGGAAGCCTCAGTAAGTCGAATCAAAGCATATAGTAGACATGACCAGTGTATCTCGCGATGATGTACTAGAAATAAGTCCTTGATCTCAAATAGGGTGAGTCGTTCTTACTGGAGACATGTATGTCTCCTCTCTGGGTCATAAGCCCGTCAGGGATGTTTTTACGCATCTACAGAGCCTACATGACCAGCAGTATCTCGTCGAGGATGTATACTAGGAATTATGACATCATAATCAGCTGCGTCTCGTGAAGACATGCTGAAATTGTGGATGTCCTGGTTCATAAGTATGTCGGGAAAGTTTTATGCTCTACAAAACCTACGTGACCAGCAGTATCTCGTCGAGGATGTGCGCTAAGAATCACAACATCAGGACCAACAGTGTCTCGCGGGGACGTATACTAGAAATCGTGGACGTGGGTGCCTTGAGGGCCAAGGGATTAATCTCTCCCGTAAGAGTTGAGTTTTTTCTATGGTCTTGAAATGACACTTTTGCCCCTTATCCATATTTCACCATCTACAGGGTTCTGCAAAACAACAATGAAATACTAGCAATAAATTCCACTATTGACAAGGTGTGCAAGTTCTCGACCTTAGAACCTATTCACTCACATTCGGCAGATTATAAGACTAGGGGGTTAGTCAACTGGGGTTAGTAGAGACATTGAGAGTCTTTTTATGCAAGAGATTTTGAGTAACTCTCTGGTTTAGATATTTTGGGAGACTATGTGAATGATTTTCAAGGAATTACGGTGATTCATAGAGACAACAAAACATATATGAATTTCACCTTACACAAGTGAGACAAAAAATATATTTTTTTTTTCACAAAATGAATATATAAATAGTTCAGTGAAAAGTATTAGTCCATGCATGGCTAATAGAAATTGTAACCATTTTGCCAAAAAAATATCAAAACGAGACGAACATAAGGCTAAGTCCTATGGGCTAGATTGGCAGCTAGATTAGCAATCCACGTCGGCTAGGGCAACCTCCTAAGTCCTATGGGAGTGCTAGATTAGCAGTCACGTCATCTGGGACCACTGTCCATTCAGCGCTGAACCATTCAGCGTTAGGGTCACTTTTTGAGCGCTGAACCATTCAGCGCTTCACTCTCGCTGCTAGTTCAACTGCGAGCAAATGCTAGGAGAGAAAACTAGTGTTAACTTTTAGACCACACTTTTTTTTTATTTGCAACACTTAACTGCCAATCTAGCAGCTCAATCTAGCCCATAAGACTTAGCCTAAGGATTCAAATTTGTAGTAAACTTATTGGGTTTTGGAAACAACATTTTTTTTCTTCATTTTCTAAGAGTTTAACTGTAGCTTATTTGGTTATTGTTTTTAATATTTGGATATTTAATCCTTAAAGAAAAAAGTTTCTCAAAATATCACCTACTTAGGAGAGACTTTTTTTTAGCCGCATGTTTTGTAATAAACGTCTCAAGTCTCTCAAAACCAATAACAGAGAATTCTGAATATTTTTAGAAAGTCACGATCCAATAACAAAAATTGCTCGAGATTTTGAATGACTCTCTATTAACTAACAAAAGATTTGAAAAGTATGTAAAGATATTTAGATATCTCCACAAATCTCAATTGACTACCCCGGTTCGAGGTACTTAGAAACTTAAGGCTGGCTTGTTTCCTCGCTGATTCAGAATCTTTATCTTACTCGTACTGAGTCAGATATTAGATAATTTTTGTTACACCTGACTCGTGATTCAGACCCTCCAGGGTCACTGGTCAGGTATCAAAAAATTAGGCCTGTCAATGGATACCGATTTTCCGACATCCGATACCGATAATCCGTAATATGTTACTGCTGCCATCCGACATTGAGGTAAACAGATATCCGATACCGATAAGCTAACGGATAATCTCCTCTTAACGTAACGGTATTGGAACCATGTATTTCCGTTAGGTTAACATTCGATATCTAGAAACGTGCGTACTGCACGTGCAAATTCTTGTAGCTAGGGTTTATTCGTCGAATGAATCTCATTCAGTCATTCATCAGTTCATTCTTCACTTCAGTTTTATCGACACAACAGAGAGAAAAAGAGAAAAAACCTAAAATCATTGATTTCTCTGCCTTAGAAATCATCGTCTTCTCAATAGAAATCATGTGTGATTACTGATTAGAAACTGGGTTTCTTCTTCAATTTCCTTTGAGTTTAATTTCAATATTCAAAACTCAATTTTCAATTTAGGGTTTCTGAAATTAGGGTTCACAATTTCAGATTTGTGAAATTAATCATGTCCCAAAGCGAAAGAGGAGCATCAAACCATGTTGGGTCTTCACAAAATCTCTCATTTTCAGTTGCATCACATTTACCTGCTGCTGCTACTGCTGCTGCATCCAACCAAGTTCAAGGTTCTGGAATTAATTCAACACCTGCTTCTGTTACACCTGCAATTCGTCCTAGAGAAGAAGAAGAAGAAGAAGAAGAAGATGTAGAAGTAGAAGTAGATGAAGACCCAGTTATACCTGAAGAGAAGAAAAAACTGCGCTCAGTAACGTCTGATATATGGTTGATTTTGAAAGGTCAGTTGGAAAGAAGAAAGTAAAAGGTGGGAAGGAGGTTGAGATACCGATAGCTGAATACAAACGTTGTCATAAGAGAATACCTTCTCCCAGTAACCAAGGAACCAGCCGCTTGCATTACCATGCTAGAATCTGCAAAGAAAAGCCTAAGAATAAGAAAGGACAAAGGAAGATTACTTCTTTCAAAACAGGTAATCCAATTGGAAGTATGATGCTGTTGTTACTAGGACACTAGTTTCCAAAATGATTGCTAAACATGGTTATCCAATCACTATAGTTGAGCATCCTTATTTTAGAGAGTTTAAGTCTTTGAATCCTACTTCTAAGCTTTACACTAGGAATACAGTTAGGGAAGACATCGTGAGACTAACAAATGAGTTCAAACTGCAATTACAAGAACAATTTGAGAATATTACATCTAAATATAGTTTAACAACAGATATGTGGTCATGTAAGCATACAAAGGATGGTTATTGCTGTGTGACACTGCATTACATAGATGAGGAGTGGAAACTGATTAAGAAAACACTAGCATATACTTTAGTGTCATCACCACACTCTGGAGAAGTTCTAGCATCTGTAGTGAAATCAGTGTGTCTAGATTGGAACATAGACAATAAGATTTTTGTTGTAGCTGATGACAATGCTAGCTCCAACAATGTTATGATGGAAAATATGAAGAAATGGCTTGATATCAAAGACTGTTTAGTTCTTAATGGGGATATGTTCCAAATGAGGTGTAGTAATCATGTATTTCACTTGATTGTTGGGTGGGGAATGAGAGTAGCTGCTCCATTTATAGATGCAGTTAGAGAGTGTGTAAAATATGTCAAGTCAAGTCGGGCTAGAAAAGAGAGATTTGAATGTGCAATGGCCCAAGTTAGGCTTCCTGCTTCAAGGTCTATGGGTTTAGATGTGGATAACAGGTGGAACTCCACCTTTAAGATGCTAAAGGATGCAATTTTTTTGAGACAAGCTTTTGTTAGGATAGCTGAATTGGATAATGACTTCAAGATACCACCATCTTCTAAGGAGTGGCATCAAGGAATACATATATGTGAATGTTTGGAATTGTTTGATGTCATTTCATCCAAATTTGCTGGGATTAAGTATCCCACATCAAATTTGTATTATAATGGGATGCAAGAAGTTAATAGATGCATTAAGATCTGGGAATCAAGTGAGCATGAGTATATCAGAGACATGGCCAAGAATATGAGGATAAAATTTGATATCTACTGGAAAGAAAGTAACACTTTGATGGGAATTTGAGTTGTTTTAGATCCTAGATATAAGGCTAGATGGGTGGAGTTTGTTATGAAGAGAGTATATGGTGTCAATCACTATCAAAGTCTACTATAACAAATTTGAGCTTGCACTCAATGCTCTTTACTGTGCTTATGAAACAAACACCATAGTTCCAGATTATTATGATAGTGGAATGAGTTCAGCTGGAATGGAGATCTCTGCAACTACAACTTCATATGAATTTGGTTATGATGATTTTATTATGGAAAACAATGTCTTTGAGGTTCAGAAGTCAGAACTGGAGACTTACTTAGCAGAACCAGTTCTTCCTAAAAGCACAACCATTGAAGAAATGAGGTTTTGATATCTTAAGTTGGTGGAAGAATCATGCTCCAAAGTACCCAACTCTCTCAAGGATTGCAAGAGATGTTTTGGCAATTCCAGTGACAAGTGTAGCTTCAGAATCTATGTTTAGTATTGGTGGCAGGGGTCTCACATCTCACAGGAGTTCATTAGCTCCAGAACTTGTTGAAGCATTGCTTTGTTTGGGTGATTGGCTGTCAGATCTCACTCTCAGTGACAGTGATGGTTGTGTTACTGGTAAGTTTCCTTACATCTTAATCTTTTATTTGCAATTTAGATGCTTATTGTACTGACAATGACATTGTCACTTGCCAGCTTAAAATGTTTAACACTTTTGATTTTCCTTTCAAAATGCAGAAGTTCGGGACTAAGGAGTAAGGTGGAATGCATTTGCAGATGCAGTTGGCACTTGGCAGTGGAGAATCTGGAGATGGAGGAGGAATGCATTTGCAGTTGTTACAACAAATGGAGATGGAGATTGTTTTTTTTTTTTTTGCAAAAAACATGGTTTTTTCTTTTGCTAGAGCATCTGAAGATTCTGAACTTGTTTTCTTGTGTGGCATGAACATCTATATGTCTTTTTTTTGGTGTGGCATGGATTTATAACCTGTTTTGTTGGATTTAAAAGTTGTTCTGTGTATTTGTTCTGTGTTTTTAGCCTGTTTTGTGTTTGGTCTGTGACATACCGGATGGTAACGAAAAAATATCCGTTATCCGATAAGTCCAACGTAACGGTAACGTTTTTGAATTTTCTATTTCCGTCGAAAATTAACAGATAACGGATATCCGCTAACTTTTAATGGCAACGGCAGCGGCAGAGCCTTTATCCGTTACGTTAGCGTCCATTGACAGCCCTACAAAACATGCACCAGAGTCCAGACTCATGCATTTTTTCGCATCTTCTTCTTCCTTCGACGGAACAGCAAATGGATAAATAACCCTAGGTCTCCTTAATCTCTCTCAGCTGATTTCCTTCGTCTCTTTCATATCATCTTCTACATCTCTCTCAATA
Source organism: Papaver somniferum (assembly GCF_003573695.1). Classification (NCBI taxonomy): domain Eukaryota; kingdom Viridiplantae; phylum Streptophyta; class Magnoliopsida; order Ranunculales; family Papaveraceae; genus Papaver; species Papaver somniferum. Next base: position 106,751,202 of record NC_039361.1, on the reverse strand, counting down.
CATCGACTCATCTTCTCCATCTCTTCAATTCATCTGAGTTGGTGTTGATTATGGGTACTTGATAATGGTTTACTTTCAGACAAGAAAGCCTTTCCAGGCCATGGTTTCTATTACGTTCTTTCTAAACCTGAGATGAGTAATGCTCTTGCCCTTGCTGTAAAATCTGAGTAAGTTGATGTTTAATGAATAAAGTTCAATTTTTTAATTGTTTGTAGTTTCTATTGGATTGATTAAAGTTTGGATTTTTATGAATTGGGTGTTGTTAAGTTGGTCTTGTTTGGGTTGTAGTGGTTTGTTAGGTTAATTGCATTATAGGGTTTTGGGGTTTTAATTTGGTGATTAGAGGGAATTGGGTTTAAATTTGAGTAGGTTACTGGTCAATTTAGCGATAAAAGAAGAGGATGGTAGAGAATTTGTATGAGTCGGCGGAGACTAACTAGTGTGCCCCTGCATTTGACTGGAGCTGTTCATTGAGAATAGACTTCGGAGATACAAGCTAGTGACACCTGCGGTGGTGGGTAGGACATTAGTTTTGAGATAATGCCAAGCCATAGTGCTGTGATATCGGAAGAAACTGCAGTGAAATTGGAAAAAAATCTAGTGAAAGTGCAGTTAGATTTTGTTGTTAGTGACTGACAGGAATTCCTTTAGTCAGAAGAAGATGGAACTCAATGCAATATTTCTGGTTCTGGACTAGTGTTCTTTTCTAGATGTGTATAATTACAGTCTTGATTGACTAGTCGAGTTAATTTTTCGATGGCAGATCGGTTGTGCAGAGGATGATGATCGTGGAGTTGCTCACACTTGCTTCCAGTGCAACAAATCATGATATTATTAAGTTTTTAGAAAGTGTTGGGGCAGAGTTTGGTGCTTGTCAAAATGCTACAACGTCGGCAGATGAAACGATATATGAATTGCTTGTGCCTGTCGTCAAGCTTGAACTACTATCACAAGCTATATCAGTTCTAGTAGAGTTTTGCTATGAGGTATTGATAATTCGTTTTCATTGATTTCTGACCTACCAGTCTAAAATGCAGATTATTGTGAACTTCAATATTTACTTGTTTATTCGTTTGTGCAATATAGGTTCGAGTTTCAGCAGAAGATTTGGAAAAAGAAAAGAGGTGCTGTTTTGGAAGAAAATAGAGGAACTCGCAATATTAATGGTCGGATGCAAGATGCACACTGGAATTTGATGATGGAAGGATCAAAGGTACTACTAGTCTGCTGTATTCATATACTTGTCTCGTTGCTTCTCTGGGATTAGGCGACATCTGCCAATCTATATATTTTCCCATAGTAGACACACATCAATCGAAATGGGTGTGCATGCTGAACAAAGAAGCATCCCTAACACATCCCGGATGAGATTGTTAGCACAAGGACAGATCCAGGGTAAATTTTGTTTCCGTACGGTGTTAGGTTCTAGCTCATTCTAAACTTCTTTGTGTAAAATTATATGGTCTAAGATGTGTATAAGGGTATATTCTGTCCTAATGAAATAAATCAGTTGAGTCAGACCTGACTCATAAAACAAAACATTTTTTTGAGTCAGACCCAGGGAGTCAGGTGATTTTAGTCAGATCCAAAAAAAAAAAAAAAGACAAACAGGATGTTAGTGGTTGTACCAAAAAAATCTGGAATTCGAATCCCACTTACAACGGAGTGGGGAGATTTTTTTTCCTTGTCTTTTTACCTAGGCTCGTAGGTATAGTAGTTCAGTAGTCCCATGGATATCCTGGCGCAATTGTTTCCAACTTAAAGTGGTGTGAACCAATATGAGAACTTGATTTAATATGCGGGCTGCGGTTATCACATGCATGTTCAATCAAGCACGAGTCAGTAACATGTTCGTGGAAACACAGTATTTTCAATTAATCTTGATGTTTGTATCTTTCTCTGCAGACTGACACCAAAAAGATATCCGCCGTGTCTATGTTTTTTGAGACAATGCTATACCGATTGGATGAGAACACGTGTTACATTGATTATGATCAGGTACTTGGTTTTGAAAGCTATTGCTCAGCACAAGTACACAAGCATACTAGGAGTGATTATTTCCACAGAAAGTAACGCTGAAGATAATAATTTCTTTTATTTGTTCTGTAATTTCCATTACCAGTTGGAGAAAAGCGCTACACTCTTCAGGCCAAAACTGATAGTTGCTGGTGCAAGTGCTTATTCACGCTTCTATGATTATGCACGCATTCACCAGGTAAACTACATTAAGTACAGCCAAGCTCAGTTGAACTCTTTTTTCAGTTTGTATTTTTCTTTGCATCTTTGGACTTTGGCATTGCCAGTTGATTATACTCTCTAATCCGCAGTGGTATCATTTCACTGAACGTTGCCATCTCACTCATTAGATTCTCAACATATTGCTAGGATAGAATATGCATATAGGGTAAATTTTATTTCCTTCTGTCACACCTGTATATTTAGTTTTATACAGGTCTGCCTACCAACTGAAAAATGATCTTTTCAGTTTTCACATATTTGTAGGTGTGCGACAAGCAAAAGGCTATATTGTTGGCAGATATGGCACATATCAGTGGTCTTGTTGCTGCTGGGTCATCCCATCCCCATTTGAGTATGCTGATATGGTGACCACCACGACACATAATAAATTCCTTCGTCGACCACATGGGTCGATGATTTTTTACGGAAAGGGGTTGAAGGAAGTCAACAAACAAGGCAGAGGTCAGTTTTATTCAGAGAAGGCGAATTTTATTATTTTACTTTATCATTAGGAAGCCTAGTTGTTCTTGCTTTCATATCCTTTCATTCTGTCATGAAGGTCATGTATGACTATGAAGACAAAATTAAACAGGTTTGCAGACTGATTGACTCTTCTTTAGATAATTGGATATTTTTTATTCATTGTGCAGGATGTCCTTTGTTTTACTTTTTTCATCCTTCTCGTTCTAGTGAATCTGTATTTTCTATATTTGAAATGTTACTATTTCTTCAAAAGGTAGATGCACACAAACACACATTAGCATCTCCTTAAAGCATTGTCCTGTAGAGAAAAAGATATTCATTCTGTGTATTTTATGTGTTACTCTGCAGTTTTTACCTTGATTCGCTGATTAACCCGGTCAATTATTTTGGTTTATAATGTCAACATTTATTGATGTTGCAACTATTGGTACTCTTGAGATCCACAGGACTAGATTTGTTGATTTGTTAATGTCAAAACTCGTGTAGATTAATTTTCCATATCATGTGATGCAGGCAACTACCCTAGAGTACAAGGCTTATCAAGAACAAGTTCTCAAAAATGGCTCACAGTTTGCCGAAGTAAGGGTTTTACATGGTTATGTTCCTTTAGAATTAAAAACTAATACCATGCTCTCTCTTAACGTTTATTTTCTTATGTTATGACATGTTAACTCTTGAAGACCTTAACAGCCCGTTCGGTTCAAGGAATTGTATTCCTTGGAATCCAATTCCTTGAACCGAACGGGGCTAATGAACTCTATGTAATTGGGAATTTTAATTCCTAGGAATCCAATTCCCTCCAAAATGGTAGATTTCCATTGCATTGGTCCAATGATGCAATGGAATTGGATTCCGGGGTAAAAACAAAGGTAATTGAATTACCTCAACTGAACATAAATTTTTTGGATTGGAATCCAATTCCAAGAATTGGATTACCCCATAATTGAATTCCTAGGATTCTAATTCTCCCAACCGAACAGGCTATAAATGCGTTGGGATATGACCTTGTTTCCGGTGGTATTGAGAACCATCTGGTCTTGGTCAATCTGAAAAACAAGGTTAGTAGAAATAACGTTCCACTTTAATTCCTCGAAAGCATTGCTGTTTAGTACCCTGTTCTGTGGCATACAATCGAATGAAAGTCTGTACTCTTAGAGTCATGTCTTGTCATTATGTGGCATGTCCAACAGTTTGGTGGGAGTAGATACTCATGAGTTTATTTTGTTATGTCTTAAATTCTGCAGGGTATTGATGGCTCAAGAGTTGAGAAAGTAAGGGGGGGACCAATTGGTAAGATTGGTGTTGCCATTGATGGCTCAAGAGTTGAGAAAGTAAGGGGGGGACTAATTGGTAAAATTGGTGTTACCCGGATTACTGGATAGTTCTGAGCCATCTTGAGGTAGCATTTAAAGTGTGGAAGTCGGGGAGGGTAAGTCTCATCTAAGTGATGAGTTAGTTCCCATATATGAGTGCCCCATGGGACGGGATGCGTGTTATCAGAGGATATCCCAGACCTAGGGTTAAGTGTTTCCAAGAGTAATCAAGCTTTCCAAGCCTCACCAATTGGCGATAGTGTGTCCCATATTTTTTCCTTATAAACTGGATCTACAAACCTGGTATTATGGACTATTAATTTTGTTAATTGTGTCTAAAAAAATGAAAGAAACTAGGGGCAAATACGTTATCGGGCGGACCATATTTAATACTAGGAATTACCAATAGGTACCATTATAGTGTTCTTAGTTAGTGGCAGGTCCACCCATTAAAGCCCACTAATCAGAGGTCCATAATTAAAAGAAAACATGAAAATGGACCAATTTTTTTAAGCCCAGGTCCTGCACACGTGTGGGATATACTACGCGCATTTTTGAAATTCCCAAAACACCCTTATGTATATAAAAGCTGGGTAACTAAATTTCATTTTACTTTTTTGTTTTCATTTTAATTTCTCATATCCAAACCGGGAGAGCTGCTAGAAGAGAATTTTTTTCTTAGGTTTTCATCGCCGAATGCGAGAATTATTTCGATTTTGTTTGATTAACCGAGATTTAGTTAGTTTTAATGTTGTTTTATTTTATTTTAAGCTATTTAGATCTGGATTTTCACTGTAATGGAGAAATTCAATTGAGATACGTACATGAAGTTGTTGCTACCTACAGATCAAGATAATCAACAAAGAATCAGTCAAGGTATGTGGTGTATATTTTATTCTTAGGTTGATTATTCAATTCATCTCAATCTGTTGTTGGAGATCATTATAGATCTTAGTTTTTATTTATTGATGGTAGTACACATAAATCTTAGTTTTAGATTTATTTTTGTTTTGGTTTGTTTTTTATGAATCTTGATCGTAATTACTCAATTTTTTGGTTAGATTATGGTGTTTTTAACATATTTGAACTATCGCTTTGATTATCTTGTTGTTTTCGCTTCTTTATTTTATCAAATTCGTGCTTGTTTGTTGTTTCAGGGGTATTATCCAGTAGTACATATGTTGCATACTGATACAAATTGCTTTTGATTCTGTTTTATTTTTAGTTTTATCTTATCACTTGTTGTTGTTCGATCCATAAGTACATATCTTCGATACTGAAATAAGACTCTCTCGATTCCGTTTTTTTGATAGATTCATTACATATGGTTGTTTTTTAGTTCATAAATTAGCAGTGCATATGTGTCATACTGATACAAACTGCTTTTGATTCTGTTTTATTTCTTAGTTTTACCACTTGTTGTTTGATCCATAGGTACATATATGCGTTACTGAAATAATACTCTCTCGATTATTATTTGTTTGTTCGTTGTTTTTTGTAAATGATGTTTATAATTTCTTTGATCAGCTTATGCAGTGGGTAAGCGTATTATATAGTTGATATAGAATCACTGAAATGTGGTTTTTAAGCGATTTTGTCCTGGAATCAAAATCATCTAATGTTCCGGCAGGGGTCCTATGTTTTGTTGCAGATAAATCATATTGTATATACGATGCACTGCAGAAAAATCACAGTATATATACGCTGCACTGCTGAACAATCATAACTTAAAAGCAGCACTCCAGATAAAATCGCAGTGCATAAACTATGTATTGACAAGTGGGTGAAGGAAAGTGCATAAAAGCATTACATAAAAGCATCACTCCAGAGGAAAGGCAAGCTTGAAGTCCAAAATAATCTCTGAAGAGGTGAGAATCTCTCTTGTGACTTGCTAACTGAACAAAGAATCCTTAAATTTTATACAATTATTCATTACAGTTTAAGTTTATTGAGCAAGTAGTCACCATATAAATTGAGTGCATATTTGATGTATTGAGCATGATTATGAAAGATTGTACACGTTAAACTTTGTTAGTTGATATAGTTTTCTAGTGATAAGAAACTAGCAATGTCATTGGTTCTTAAATAATAAAACCACTATTGATATTGGAACTTTAGAAATGTTGGGGATTGGAAATTAATTTTAAATGCCCTTCCACCGAATTGTTGAGCATATTTGTTGTTACCATTTTTTCAAATGGACAGTACCTATGTTTTTGCTAAACCAAATTTAGACGGAACATATCATCTATTCTCTACTGAAAACCCAACTGTCACGTAGAAACATATAGATTATCTTATCTAAAGGGCGGTTCTTATTTGACAAAGAACCAATTATGGAGCAGGAGAAGAATGGTTAGGTTGTGGATGGGTTTTCCACTAGCAAGGACCACTACTATTTTGATACATGATTACAATACATATGCGAAATACTGAAATATGTATTGTATTTCTCATTTTTTATTGCATTCTCATGCATTTATAGTGTGTTTGATGGAGTCTGTAATGAGTGCACTGTATTTTCATTTTTTTATGTATTATGATGATGGAATGAACTAATACTCATTTATATCTGTTGTTCATCATGGTCGTGTTAATATTGTTATGTTTTGGTCACATTTACAGGTTCAAGATATTTAGTTCTAATCCAAACACTAGGAAATTTTTAAGTATACCATTTATGTTCTGCAGATTAACTAGTTTTGTTTTTAGTATAACATTTATGTACTGCAAATTCATAGTGTCTAACATACGTAGACTCATATATGTAAGCATAAACATGGGTTTTTAATCAGTATGGAAGTTATGTACCGAAAATTCTGAGTCTTTTTCCGGTTTCTATTAGTGTTGCTTTTTAGTTTCTGAGAGTATATCATATATGTACTGTTATATTTTGCAGGTTTATTATCCTCTAGCATATGCTTAGTTTCTGGAGAAGACGTTACACTAGTTCCTGAAGAAGATGTTGCTTCTTGGTCTTCTTCAAATAAGGATAATCTCATGATGTTTGATTTCTTATGATAACACATTTTTTATTTGGATGAATACATGTTTATACATGTGCATGGTAAAACTAAAGCTCATGAGGATCTTCATACTACAAGTCTTATTAATGCATGCATATAACATCTTTTTAGCTTGATTATTTGAACCAATAATAAGTGGTTTAGTTCTTATATGTGCGGGTTAGAGATAGAAAGTTGATTGACTACTATTGTAGGTTTTATCTTGGTTGCAGCATGACTTGCTGAGATAGAGAAACCCAAGTTGCATCTGACATGTATCTAATACCACCAAAGTATGTCTCATTGGTCTCCATGTCTGCATATTGATACTCATTTTTATCTGTTGTTCATCATGGCTGTGTCAATATTGTTAGGTTTTGGTCACATTTACAGGTTCAAGATGTCTAGTTCTAATCTAAACACTAAGAACTTTTTGAATATACCATTTATGTTCTGGAAATTCACATTTACAGGTTCAAGAGTTTAACGCACATAGACTCATATATGTAAGTATAAGCATGGTTTTTTAATCAGTATGTAAGTTATGTACTGAACATTCTGAGTTTTTTTTTTTTTCCGGTTTCAATTAGTGTAGATTTTTAGGTTCTGAGGATATATCATATATGCACTGTTATATTTGCTTTAGTAGCTGAATTTTACATGAAATAATGCTCTGGTGTTGGTTGTTGTCCATGAAAGGCAATCGATGCTGCTAAACAAGTTAAACCGGGATTTGGGAAGAGCAATTTCATTCTTCTGGGAACTACAGAAGGGTAACTTGTGAAAATTATGGAGGAAAGCCTTGCATACCTGGAGTTAAAAGTGAATGAAAGTGTTTTCAGTCATTATTTTTCTTTCAGTGCATCCATTATGCACTCACTTTCTCAGTATGTATCAGATGTACTGATTTTTTGGTTGTATGTGAAGTACTTGAAATTAGTATGTAATAAACCAACACGCCTTGGTTTTTGCTCAAGCTTATGTAATTTTTTATTTATTTCTTTTCATTGCATTTATTGCTAATTTTGAAGTTTCCATTGTACACTTTTTTTTGTAGTACAACCAATATACATTTTTATTTTTTTTTGCAGTACAACCAATATATATTGAATTTAAACTTTTTTGTAGTACAATCAATATATACTCTATTCTTTTTGAGTAGAACAAATACTAACTGAATTTAAACCAGTACATGTAATTATAGACTTAAACTAATTAAAGCAGTGCAGCAGATATACACTGAAGTTTATCACACACATACATTGAGTGATCACTATAAATTAATGCTCAGATGTAAATTTATTTGAGTTTTAACTGTGTTTTTTATAACCAATATACATTGTAGTATTTTTTTCATAGTACAACTAATATACACTGCTAGTATTGAGCACCTTTACTTCCATAAGAATGTGGCTTTACTTCCATAAGCGTCCAATGCTTGAAGGGAGGTCCGCGAATGACGATGCTTCGTCTATCTTTTGTAATTGCGCATCACTCAAAGTATATCCACTCAATCTCATGTTGGCTACTAAAATATGTAAGTCTTTGAGTCCAGATCTATACAACTTCGTACCAGGTTTTGGCATAACCTTCCCTACAAAAATTTAGTTAATTTTATTTCAGTGTAGCATTTATGCACTGCACAATCATCATGTCTGAAACACAATCATATATGGAAGCATAAACAATGTTACTTAAACACAATCATATATGGAAACATAAACACATTCATCAGTATTGGCCTTATGTACTGCATACCCAAGATCATTATCTCATAAACCAACATAATGATTTTATAGTACAAAAGCACTGTTATACCTCAGTACAACATATATGTATTGGTATGCAGTGAAAAGAAGAAAGAAAAAAAACACACCTCATGTCACTTTTGATTGTTATTCAACAGTTTTTGAATTATGTGTACTGAAAAATCTACATGCAAGAAACACAAACAATCTTATATAGAAGCATAATCAATGTTACATAATCAGTAATGGCCTTATGTACTGCATACTCATATGCCTAAAACACCCAAAAATCACATGTGAAAGCATAATAATGGTTACTATTCAGTATGTGAGTTATGTACTTGATGTTCATAGGGCTTAAATCCAATGAAAGCATAAAAGACTTATTTCTTAAGTACTAGAGATATGTAATGGTGGATCATTATCTCATCAACCAAAAATAATAAACAACATATTGATTTTTTGAGTATATAAAGAATATAGTGATTTTTTATCTCGGTATTGTATATATGTACTGGTGGATCTATGTGTCAGAAAACAATAAAAACACACCGCGTGTCACTTTGATTGTTATTCAATCAGTTTTTGAGTTATGTACCCACAAATCTATATGTCAGAAAATACAAACTACAAACACAAACACTAAACGCATGTCACTTATGATGATTTTCATCAGATTTTGAGTTATGTACCTCTGATTAAACAGTCAAAATCCAAAAAAAAACATCTTATACGCAGTGATGTATCATATTGGTTAAAATAAATTAGGTTTTTCCCGTACATCATATATGTACTTCTGATTCATACCTTTTTCTGCTACTGATTTCGATACTCTTTTTCTGTTTGTTTGTTTTTTGCTCGCTTATTTGGTTTTTTGTGTTGGTGATTCTTCATAATCATCTTCTTCTTATATAGGAGCAGTACTATCTTCGTAGATTTAGAAAAAAAACCTTGATTCAATATGGAAAATCGAAATCTAGGTTTAGAGTTTAGAGTTTTGGTTTCTCAAAGATAGGAATCTAGGTTTTTGGTTTGTGATTCCTTGATTGAATCACAAGAATTCTCTTAGAATAGAGAAGGGAAAGGAAAAACGAAGAGAGACGAAGACAGAAGGTGTTTTTGCTAACCAGTGGGTTCGAACTTCGAATAGAGAGAAGACATTCACACGTATCATGGAGGGGCAGCCAGGTCTTTTCCATCTTGTGGACCTAAGAATAATATTAATTTTCGGTTGGACCCAGGAATAAATAACTATTTGGGCCTAGGACCAAACAAGAAAATTTCCTATTTAATATTAAGACCACCACCAACCAGGCCAGGCCCATTAACACATATAATAATGTAAATCAAGACCGTTTGTTTGCTAGCTGACTCGAAATATATATCTGACTCGTATTAAGGTCATACCTGACTCGTATTGGGCTTAACATCTGAGTCGACCAGAACGCCCTGGAATTATGCTTTCTTCTGTCAAATTCCTCTTCTTCGACGGAACAGCAAATGGGAGAAGTAAAAAGGGAACCCTGGATTTCCTTAATCTCTTCCAAATTTTCTGAGTTGACTCAACTTCAATTCATCTGAGTTGGTGTTGATTATGGGTACTTGATAATGGTTTACGTTCGTTCCCAGGACATGATATTTTGTATGGTAGAGAATTTGTATGATTCCGTGGAGTACTTCTTTAGATTAATATGAACAGTAATTGATACAAAATAATTAGTTTGCCTAAGATGCGAAATGAATAATTAGTCTACAGCACCGTGTAGTCTTGTTAGCTTCGTTATATTATTATTTGCCTAAGATGCAACCAAATGTGGTTAATTTATGTTTAATCATGTTAATCTAAAAATTAACTAATCTGAAATCATCATCAAAAGTAGGTAAAAGTTTTGATCTTTTTTCGAAAAATCTTAACACATAATCGATATATGTTCATGCACTCGTAAACCGATTCTGAGTTGAGATTTTTAAATTGACGAAGAAAATCCAGAATCGTTTCTTACTAATGTACACATAAACCGATTGCTATAAACGGATGTTATAAATGCTCACATAGACCGATTATATGGTACTTTCATAAACAAAATATCCATTACATAGTTTAGGAAATTAGTGCATTACATAGGACGATTTAGTATGCAAATTCTTGAATATAGGTTTCTTAGAGCTTCTCCAATGGTTGTTGTATGTATTTCCTATGTGGCAACACAAACAAGACATTTTTATTCCATTTTTCCTTAAATTTAGGTGAAAAAAGTCATTCATCTCCAATGGTGTTGTTTTTGATCATTTTCTTATTAGATGTAAATTTTATGTTTAGTAATTTTAAAATTTTGTTAGAGCTAAAAATGGTTATTCATTATACTGGAATTAATTTTTAGTAAATAATATATTTTTAATTAAAAAAAGATGACTAGGATGGTAGACAATGTCAAGGGGAATGTGGAAAACTAGACATTCTCCTTGACATTTTCTACCTAAAGTCATGCATACATTGATTTATGACATCCGGGTTGGAGAATGTTTTTAGAGAAAATGGGTTTGCATCCTAGGTGGATTTTGACATTAATCTCCACACACATGCCATTGGAGAAGCTCTTAGGTTTAAAATAATATAGCTTTGGAACCAAGCAAACAATATGCACCGTTAGATGAAAGCTTTGAATCTTATTCATATATACAAGATATACACTCAGGTTAGGTAAACCGTAACTGAATCGTGTATAAAGACTATGTTCAACATGGTTAGCCCAAACTAGACGATTTGAACTTTAAAAGCTTATAACACTCATTATCATGTTCACTAAGACATTAATCTTGAGTCACAATCATGTGATAAAATGAGTCTACTTTTAACTAGAGAACTGATCAAATGCAAATTACTTCATAGAATCACAATCATGTGATTAAATGAGTCTAGTGTTAACTAGAGAACTGATCAAATGCAAATTACTTCATAGAAATAATTTAATTGCAATTGAATCATAATCGACATAGTTGGTAAATGTACAAGGTACAATTACTTGGATCGTTCGTGAGTCGGCTGAGTCACAGTACGTGGACCGGTTTGCAAACTTATAAGCAATAACTGAGTTCCGGAGTTGACATAACTTTTACAGTTCACGTACCGGTTTGCAAATTTAGGTGCAACCTAAAGTTCCGGAGTTGACATAATGTTTTCAGTTCACTCACCGGTTTGCAAACTTAATACTTTTATCAGTTCCGGAGTTCATAGAACTTTTTCAGTTCACGTACTGGTTTGGGTACTAACTGGTTTTAGAAATTAGAATTGTACTGGTTCGCGTACCGGTTTGATTATTTTGACCTGGTTCCCTTACCACAGTTTCAAATGGTTTGCATACGAATATGCATACTATCCGGATCACGAAACAAACATAATTTCCCATGATGTACATACGAATATGCAAATCACACAAATCTGAAAGTCGATATATAGCTACTCTATTATGTGTACAAATGCATGTAATACGGCTTCAGACATATGACAGTTTTCTCAGTTTGTAAGACTGATAACACTGTCTTGTATTCCGAATATAGTAGTTCTATATTTATCTAAACCAATTCAAAACATTCCTGAATAACATCAATGACACATATCACTATTCCAGGATATTTTGAATGATAAACTTGGATCATGATTTGGTTCCGAACAATAAATTGTTCTCCACCGAAATTTGATAAAGTATGAACAAACGTTCATTAAGCTTAGTCATTATATTTCGAGAAATTCGTAAACTAAATAATTAGTTATCGACTTGAAATTCTTGTCTATGCATGCTAGTCTAATTAGTTATGCGACAATCGTTTCAAGGATAGAAAGGTGAATATAACTTGAGAAATATGTGGTTCAGTCTTCACTTACCTTTTGTTGATGAAGTTCTCCAAAAGTTTTGGTTGATCTTCGCCTTCAAACGGTAGAACGCAAATGATGACTGGCTCGTTTCTCAACTACCTCTATCCTAGACCGAGAGTTAACTAATTGTAGACTAGAAATGGAGATATAGTTTTGACAACTAAATTTGACAACAATCTTGATATAGAAACATTTGTGAGTTCTACCGAGCAATGCTCTAACACTTGGTATATCTTTGCCTCAACAGAGTGCAGGTGGGTATGGGTCGCGTACAGTTGCGATTCCCCTTAATGCAACACAGTTTCACGGTTGTCGATCGGGGGCCCTTCTCCCAAGTTGAACATGTTACTGAGATCCGTGAGTGGTGACTCAACTTATGTTCCTGTTGGTGTTGCCACGTCTCTAGCAATGTTTTCGTCAAAGTTTGATTGCTTCACTGTACAAAGGGACGCTTGCCAGGGGCCAGCATATATCGCTGCTCAATACGGTGAGCTAATTTATTTAGCTTCACTAGAGTCTTGCACCGTATGGTTGATGCTTAACTCCCATTTGACTTGCAGGCTTTTAATCATGGACATTTATTTTTGTATTCTTATGTCTTAAGAAGCAGAGAGCCGAAGCTTCCAAGAAGCGAGCGGTGGAGTAGGCCCGAGAAACCGAAACATCAAAAATTATACACCCTTATCCCTTCACGTTTGTTAGTTGGTTGTCTCTGTTTTAGTTTGGATACCATTTCTACAACGAGTAGCATTGAATTGAAATCTCGATCTCGAAACCCAGTTACGCGAGGCCAAAGAGTATGGAAAACAGCAGCGATAAACATCTCGTTCTCTAATTTTAGTATAATGAGGTATCCTTTGAAGCTCGCAACATCTATGATCAGATAAAATATTGGATGATATGCTGGAGGGCGCCTGGGACAAAATTCGACCAATTAGAGACCATGAATATGGATATATGGAAGTTTCTTTGAGGACTTTCAAGGAATCAACTGAAAGATATGAACGCTGATCGGGATCGATAGCTGAATTCCAAGAATAATTTGGTGCAAGATTTTCCCTAAGAGAAACAAGAATCTCGCAAGAGACGAGATAAACTAAGAAAAGCGGTATGATGATCTGACTGGCGAGTTGAAGAAGCACAAAGACCATGTTTTAGACATGGATGTGGATACTTGTATCAAGTTTGATCACTCTAGGATAGAGGCCTGAAAAACTTTGAATTCTGTACTAGAAGGTAACTTGATAGGGATACTCTATCCATATGTTTTGTGAAAAAGCGGGGGTCTAACAACCTCACTGATGAGTGCCAAATATTGTATATATCTATCCTTTTTTGTTGGCATTTAACTCATCTTTTGTGCATTAATTCTACATTTTATCCCATATTCTGTATTTTCATTATTTTCAAGAATAAATATTTTTCTTACTTAATTTTGCATTTTTAGGTAATAAATAAAGTCTGGATGAATTGCAGAGCGGAAAAGAGTTGAAGAGTGGTGAAAAGCCGGAAGAAATTACGCAAGGAAGCCGCAAAGAATGGAGCGCACGTCCAAAAAGCTAGGAATGGGCTCAAGAAGGAAGAATTGTTCTTAAAGAAGATATGGGCTTGGCATACCCAAAGCCCAAAACCCTTACCCAAACCCATTTTCTATAACCAAAACCGCCTCCATTCTCAGCCGTCGGATTGGATCCATCTCATCATCCGATGGTCGCTCCTTCATCGCGCATCAAAATCTGAAGCTCCTGCAAAACACCATAGTGCCTAAATTCCAAGCCTTCAGATTAGATTGTAGTTGAATCCAACGATCGCTTCTTTGCCTGCGCATCAAACCCAGATACTTCCGCTTAACACTACAACACCTAACTCCATCTGGCGCCGTTAATTTCGTTGTATATCTGCATCCAACGGTCGCTGCCAGCATCTTCACTTTTATCCGTTAGATCAATCTTCATCTCCACACCCCACGGCTCAGCGTCGCAGATCATCAAACTCGATACGCCCGCTTAACACCATAGTACCAGAAACATATAACCCAAACAAACTACCCCTTATTCTTTCTTCCATCGAGCTCTCCTTCACCACCATACCCTGTTTGCAGAACCACCACCACCTACTCTGCCGTACCAGTTCCATCGCCACCTCCTTCTCCATCAACAACTCCCCACAACAACCACAATCCATCATATCCCTCAATACCCCCATCACCTATTAATCTATTTCAACAACTCCACCATCCTCATCACTGTTAGGGTTGGATTTGGTGAATTAGGTTGATAGATGAAGCAATTGGCGCGTGGGAATGGAGCAGGTGAACAAGGAAAATAATGGGTCGACGATTGAAGTGTCAAATCACATGTTTGGTGAGTAAAATTCGAAACCCTAATTTCAACTGTCCAAATTAGGTTTTTGGGGATTTTTATAGAAAACCCTAATTTCTGTTAGGGAAAGCCTGGAGACGAATAGAGAGAAACATGGGTTCAAATTGTACTATCAAATTAGGTAGAATCAAATACCTAATTTCTGTGTTGTTTGATTTTGGGATTTGGGTGAAGAACCCTAATTTTGTATTTTGGGGAAATGGGGTCTGTGGGTATAAATAGCCTTGTGGGTGTTGTTGTAAAACTTTATGCTTGGATTAGCCGGCGTCCAGGACTTTCATGTCCTGTTAATGTGTTTTTTTCTCTTCAGTTTTGTGCTGTTTCATGCACTTTTCATGTTCTGTTAATGTTGTTTTTTAGTTCAATTTTATGTTAATTTTCAATTTCAGTTCAATTTCATTTATTTTCATATCCTGTTTTGTTCCTTGTGATGTTTGTTCCTTCATTTCAGTTGTAATGTTTGTTCTGTTAAGATTTAATTTCAGTTGTGATGTTTGTTCCTTGTGATGTCTGTTAAGGTTTAATTTCAGTTGTTTCATGTTCTTGTGATGTTTGTTCCTGTTGTCTTAATTCACTGTTAGTTTAGTGGAATGCTAGGCTAGAAGCCTTTGAAGCACTGAATTGATTGAGTAATGGAAGAAATCAGTGCTCATAGCAAGCTGATTATCTTACCATTCCATTTTTGTATGCTTAGGGTGCATTGTGTTGATTGAGTAGTGGGGAGAAACTAGTGCTCACTAGTGACAATGAGCAAGCTAGTTCTCTTCCCACTCTAGATGAATGCCTTAGCTTTGCTTTGTTACTTCTTCTCCACATCCCTGCCCTTGGCCTTAGGCCTTGGTTCATTTATCTTGTTCACACTGTTTTCTTCATTGTCATTTTTCTTTTGCTATTTAGTTTTTAGTCTGTTTAATCTTTGCTGTTTTTGCCATTCTTTTGTTCTTCATTGCCTTGTTTTTCCCTGTTGTTGCCTCTCTTGCACTTGCCTTGCACTGCTGCTGTGCACTTGCCTTGCTGCATTGCACTGTTTTCTTCTCCTGCACTGCACTATGCACTTGCAGTGCTGCTGTTTTCCTTCCTCTTTGCTGCATTGCTGGTTCTGCTGCTTTCATTCCTCTTTGCAGTGCTGCTGCTGTGCAAGGCAGCAATTCTTGTTCTCCTTGTTCCTGCTGCATTCACTGCCTTGTGCTTCTGCTCCACTGCTGCTGCCTGTTCCCTGTCTGCTGATGCTCCAAAGCTCATAAGTTACAAAGCCCAAGTTCAATTCAGTGAAACCAAAGGCTAAAAGCCCAGGTTTAATCCCAAGGCCCATCCAACTGAGCCCAAAGCTCAGCTCATTCCAAAAAGCTAAGGCCCAATTCACTGTGAAAGCCCAGTGCCTTCAAGGCTAATTTCAGTTCACTGAGCCCAAGCCTAAATTTAAGGCCAAAGCCCATTTACACTTCAAAGACCAACTGAGCCCAAGCTCAGTTCATTTCATTGTTAAAAACAAACCCATTAGGCCCTATTTATTCAAAGGGTATTCAAAGCCCAACAATAGCAATTTAGAGCCCAAATAGCTAACACTACAAAACACTCCCAATCTCTGTGGATCGACCCGTACTTGCACGAGCTACAACCGACGACCGTGCACTTGCGGTATTACTGTAGGCCCGCGTTTTATTACGCTTAATTTTACACATCTCCGGGCCCACCAAGTTTTTGGCGCCGCTGCCGGGGACCATTTTGCATTTAAATATAATATCTTTGAGGCCTACCAAGTTTTTGGCGCCGTTGCCGGGGATTGGTGCTGTGTTTTTCTTGTGTTTTATTAGCTATTTTTGCATTTCACTGCATAGCATTTGCATCTGCATCTGCTTCACTTCATTTGCTGTTGGACCTGCTGTTCTGAACCTGTTTTTCCTCTGCTGGGACGCCACCAAGGAAAAGAACCAAAGCCCAACTGGGTTTTTGCAACAATATCAGAGCAGCTGGGCTGTGCTTAAAAGGTAACCCATTTAAGAGAACCCGAATTGTGGGCTTGTAATATTAAAGCCAATTTTTGGGCTTCTCTTATTTTCTGTTGGGTTTGTAATAATTTATTTGTGGGCTTGTTTGTTTAATTTGTGGGCTTGTATTTAATTCTTGTGAGCTTGTTTAATTTGGACTTGTATTTTGTATTCTGGGTTTTTAAACCCAGCTGAGCTTGTGACCGATCACGCTAGTTGAACTCGTTAGTGGGCCGAGTACCCAAATTCTAGGCCGAGATTTTGGACTCAGTTCCACCAAAAGTTTTCAACCAAGCGGAGCCAAAGCAAACACAAAACCAACAGTGGGCTTGCTCCCATTCAAAAAAACCAAATTTTATTTTCTTTTAAAAAAAAACAAAAAAAACAAAAAAAACAAAAAACAAAAAAAACAAAATTTTCTTTTGCTCCCAATTTTAAAACCAAATTTCTACTTTGCTCCCATTTTTAAACCAAATTTTCTTTTTCAAATATATCCCATCAAAACCAAAATTTTCCCAAAAAGTCCAATCCCATTAAAAACCAAATTTTCTTGTAGATAATGTGTTAATTTTGTATATATTTTGCTAATCCAATATGATCTCGGCTGAAATATGTTGGATTTTTGCCTTGAATAACGGAGTTCTAATATTGCTTTCGCCGAAATCGGGTATTCTCTTTCCTTTTACTCTACTCATCATGTCCCTTTCCATATGTTGCATTTTAATTCTTTCCATATTTTGAAACATTGAGGACAATGTTTAGTTTAGGTTTGGGGGTATAGAGTAGATACCATGATAATTTGCCATAATTGAAAACGAACTCCTTCTTCTTTTTTTGAAAAAATTGAAAAATTCCAAAAAAATTGAAAAATCAAATTCAAAAAAATTGAAAAATTGAAAAAAATCATAAAAATGGAGCTCATTTACCTTGAAATGTTGACTCTTGTGCAAATATGTATTTTTATTAGGAGTCTTAGTCTAGATATTTAGGCACCCTGATTCTAGCACAATTCACATAGTGATAATAAATTTGCACGCGCACGATCTACCAATACATGTATGGCCTCGATCTTCAAGGTGTTTGATAGGAAGTTACGATTGCCAATCACTTTAGAATACTGAACGAAACTTGACTAGCTTGTTCTTTGGTTGGTTGGGATAGAAGGTGGAGGTTACATTAAGAAAGACAACCATCGAATTTAACTGGGTGCATCAAAAAGGGCTACCTCTTGCAAAGTGTCATGTAATCTTTTGTTTCCTTTTGTATATGTATCAAAAGTGTTTCCTTGTTCAAAAAAAAAAAAAAAAAAAAAAAAAAAAACGATATATATTCAGAAAAAAAAAAAAAAAAATATCAGAAAAATACAAAAAAAAATCAAGTATTAATCAATTCCATTCTCTCTTGTTCCAAAAATAAAAGAGAGTAGTCAATGTAAATAAGAGTCATGTAAAGAGTCATCTTTTGTGATTTATTGTAATAAGCAAGGAAGGGTGTATGCCATTGATGTACAACGCGAGTAATTGTGAAATGCCTCCAACTCATTCACAATTCTCGTAAAGTCCGAACAGCTAGCTAGATTTCGACCTCGGTTCTTAGCCTGAGAAACTATCTCTTGGTGATTAGTAGTCATAACTTCAAATCTTTCTTTACACATGTGTAGATACACTTTACACTCTTATCACATGTCTTTTTTTGTTATCAGTGCTAGGATTGTGCCTTTGATAGCTAGATTGACATCTCCATTTTGCTGTGAGCTTAACTGTTTTGCACATGTCACATTTGATGGAATCTGAGCTTATATTTTGACCTAGAACTTTGTAGGTACGTTCTAAGCAAACCTTCACGAGACTTCAACTCGTCCACTAGGGACACTTAGTGGTTTAAAAGGCTTAGTGCATACGCTAAATGCATTCGAGAGACCAGCGACAGTGGTATAGTTAGGATTTCCTTAGTTTTGTTTTACTTGAGGACAAGTAAAATTCAGGTTTGGGGGTATTTGATGAGTGCCAAATATTGTATATATCTATCCTTTTTTGTTGGCATTTAACTCATCTTTTGTGCATTAATTCTACATTTTATCCCATATTCTGTATTTTCATTATTTTCAAGAATAAATATTTTTCTTACTTAATTTTGCATTTTTAGGTAATAAATAAAGTCTGGATGAATTGCGGAGCGGAAAAGAGTTGAAGAGTGGTGAAAAGCCGGAAGAAATTACGCAAGGAAGCCGCAAAGAATGGAGCGCAAGTCCAAAAAGCTAGGAATGGGCTCAAGAAGGAAGAATTGTTCTTAAAGAAGATATGGGCTTGGCATACCCAAGGCCCAAAACCCTTACCCAAACCCATTTTCTATAACCAAAACCGCATCCATCTTCAGCCGTCGGATTGGACCCATCTCATCATCCGATGGTCGCTCCTTCATCGCGCATCAAAATCTGAAGCTCTTGCAAAACACCATAGTGCCTAAATTCCAAGCCTTCAGATTAGATTGTAGTTGAATCCAACGATCGCTTCTTTGCCTGCGCATCAAACCCAGATACTTCCGCTTAACACTACAACACCTAACTCCATCTGGCGCCGTTAATTTCGTTGTATATCTGCATCCAACGGTCGCTGCCAGCATCTTCACTTTTATCCGTTAGATCAATCTTCATCTCCACACCCCACGGCTCAGCGTCGCAGATCATCAAACTCGATACGCCCGATTAACACCATAGTACCAGAAACATATAACCCAAACAAACTACCCCTTCTTCTTTCTTCCATCGAGCTCTCCTTCACCACCATACCCTGTTTGCAGAACCACCACCACCTACTCTGCCGTACCAGTTCCATCGCCACCTCCTTCTCCATCAACAACTCCCCACAACAACCACAATCCATCATATCCCTCAATACCCCCATCACCTATTAATCTATTTCAACAACTCCACCATCCTCATCACTGTTAGGGTTGGATTTGGTGAATTAGGTTGATAGATGAAGCAATTGGCGCGTGGGAATGGAGCAGGTGAACAAGGAAAATAATGGGTCGACGATTGAAGTGTCAAATCACATGTTTGGTGAGTAAAATTCGAAACCCTAATTTCAACTGTCCAAATTAGGTTTTTGGGGATTTTTATAGAAAACCCTAATTTCTGTTAGGGAAAGCCTGGAGACGAATAGAAAGAAACATGGGTTCAAATTGTACTATCAAATTAGGTAGAATCAAATACCTAATTTCTGTGTTGTTTGATTTTGGGATTTGGGTGAAGAACCCTAATTTTGTATTTTGGGGAAATGGGGTCTGTGGGTATAAATAGCCTTGTGGGTGTTGTTGTAAAACTTTATGCTTGGATTAGCCGGCGTCCAGGACTTTCATGTCCTGTTAATATGTTTTTTTCTCTTCAGTTTTGTGCTGTTTCATGCACTTTTCATGTTCTGTTAATGTTGTTTTTTAGTTCAATTTTATGTTAATTTTCAATTTCAGTTCAATTTCATTTATTTTCATATCCTGTTTTGTTCCTTGTGATGTTTGTTCCTTCATTTCAGTTGTAATGTTTGTTCTGTTAAGATTTAATTTCAGTTGTGATGTTTGTTCCTTGTGATGTCTGTTAAGGTTTAATTTCAGTTGTTTCATGTTCTTGTGATGTTTGTTCCTGTTGTCTTAATTCACTGTTAGTTTAGTGGAATGCTAGGCTAGAAGCCTTTGAAGCACTGAATTGATTGAGTAATGGAAGAAATCAGTGCTCATAGCAAGCTGATTATCTTGCCATTCCATTTTTGTATGCTTAGGGTGCATTGTGTTGATTGAGTAGTGGGGAGAAACTAGTGCTCACTAGTGACAATGAGCAAGCTAGTTCTCTTCCCACTCTAGATGAATGCCTTAGCTTTGCTTTGTTACTTCTTCTCCACATCCCTGCCCTTGGCCTTAGGCCTTGGTTCATTTATCTTGTTCATACTGTTTTCTTCATTGTCATTTTTCTTTTGCTGTTTAGTTTTTAGTCTGTTTAATCTTTGCTGTTTTTGCCATTCTTTTGTTCTTCATTGCCTTGTTTTTCCCTGTTGTTGCCTCTCTTGCACTTGCCTTGCACTGCTGCTGTGCACTTGCCTTGCTGCATTGCACTGCTGCATTGCACTGTTTTCTTCTCCTGCACTGCACTATGCACTTGCAGTGCTGCTGTTTTCCTTCCTCTTTGCTGCATTGCTTGTTCTGCTGCTTTCATTCCTCTTTGCAGTGCTGCTGCTGTGCAAGGCAGCAATTCTTGTTCTCCTTGTTCCTGCTGCATTCACTGCCTTGTGCTTCTGCTCCACTGCTGCTGCCTGTTCCCTGTCTGCTGATGCTCCAAAGCTCATAAGTTACAAAGCCCAAGTTCAATTCAGTGAAACCAAAGGCTAAAAGCCCAGGTTTAATCCCAAGGCCCATCCAACTGAGCCCAAAGCTCAGCTCATTCCAAAAAGCTAAGGCCCAATTCACTGTGAAAGCCCAGTGCCTTCAAGGCTAATTTCAGTTCACTGAGCCCAAGCCTAAATTTAAGGCCAAAGCCCATTTACACTTCAAAGACCAACTGAGCCCAAGCTCAGTTCATTTCATTGTTAAAAACAAACCCATTAGGCCCTATTTATTCAAAGGGTATTCAAAGCCCAACAATAGCAATTTAGAGCCCAAATATCTAACACTACAAAACACTCCCAATCTCTGTGGATCGACCCGTACTTGCACGAGCTACAACCGACGACCGTGCACTTGCGGTATTACAGTAGGCCCGCGTTTTATTACGCTTAATTTTACACATCTCCGGGCCCACCAAGTTTTTGGCGCCGCTGCCGGGGACCATTTTGCATTTAAATATAATATCTTTGAGGCCTACCACTCACCCAATATTTCGATTAGCAATTTGTATGGACTAACTCCAGTATACTTTTTAGAGAATCAACTAGACAGTCAAACCCAATCTAGATAAAAGTATATCAAAGAGTTAATATCTCAATCTCTCGATTTGATCTTTACTCAAGCAAATGGAAATCTGCGAGTCTTAATCAAATACTATAGAGATAAACTTGGATGGTACCAAAGACCAATATCCAAGTGTCAATCAATTTAAATCAACAACCAAAGGTTGGATATTCTAATTGATTGATCTTAACGCACAACCTGTGATATTTCAATTATATAACAAAATATAATGCGGAATAGAAATAACACAGACACCAGAAATTTTGTTAACGAGGAAACCGCAAATGCAAAAAAACCCCGGGACCTAGTCCAGATTGAACACCACACTGTATTAAGCCGCTGCAGACACTACCCTGCTACAAACTAACTTCGGTCTGGACTGTAGTTGAAACCTAATCAATATCACAATAATTCAAGATACAGTTGCGCTCCTTACGTCTCTCCCAGCAAGATACTACCCACTTGATTCCCTTAGATGATCTCACCCACAACCAAGAGTTGCTACGACCCAAAGTCGAAGACTTTAATAAACAAATTTGTATCACACAGAAAAGTCTACAATGATAGATAAATATGTCTCCCACAGATAAACCTAAGAGTTTTGTTCCGTCTTTTGATAAAATCAAGATGAACAGGAACCAATTGATAACCCGGACTTATATTCCCGAAGAACAACCTAGAATTATCAATCACCTCAAAATAATCTAAATCGTATGGTAGCGAAACTAGATATTGCGGAATCACAAACGATGAGACGAAGATGTTTTTGATTTCTTTTTATCTTGCCCCATCGGAGATATAATCTCAAGTCGATTATTCAATTCAACTCGTACGATAGAAAATGGAAAGATCAGATCGCTCAACTACAAGAGAAGTAGTTTCGTCTGGCTTCACAATCCCAATGAACTTTTTAGTCGTTAACCTACAGGGTCTCGAGAAGAAACCTAAGGTTAAAGGAGAATCGACTCTAGCAAAACCAACTAGTATCACACAGGAGGTGTGAGAATTAGTTTTTCCAGTTGCTAGATATCTCCTTTATATAGTTTTCAAATCAGGGTTGGCAATCCAAGTTACCTTGGTAACAAAGCATTCAATATTCACCGTTAGATGAAAAAACTTATTTAACCAAGCTAATATCTTCAAACCGTTAGATCGAAACTTATCTTGTCACACACAAATGAAATGTATTTCATTTAGGTTTGAGTAATCGTACCTAAACGTGTACACTTAGTTGGTTCACAAATAGTTAACCAATGGTTAGCCATATGAGTACTTCCATATTAACCATATTCATCTTCTTCACATAACTAGTTCAAATGACTCATAATAATTACTTGAAGAGTTTTTCAATTGCTTAGGTCTTTATGAATAGACACAATTGAAACAAAACCGTTTTGATTCAATTGAATTAATTCATGAACAATATAGTCATGGTTTGCAAAGATTGCATTCTTTATTGATTTATTGTTTAAGTTCATGAACTTCCGATTTGAGAAATATAACCAGCTTGGCTATGCATACGGGTACGTGTATCATAGCTACCGGAATTGAGTTTAGAAACTCAGCAGAAATTTTCGGTCGAAAACTTCACTGGGCATGCGTACGGTTATGTGTACCCAAGGTGACTGGTTTAACAAGTTTGCAAACTTACAAACTCAGCAGAAATTTTCGGTTCGAAAAATTCCGCTGGTACGCACACCCAACCTGTCTCCTTCACCAATACCGTATGCACACACTTGGTTTCCAGCACATGGATTTATACACTAGTGTGCGAACACACTATATATGCTTATATCCATAGTTGGTTACATAATCTCAACTCTACATTTCAATCATTGAAACATTCTTCTATAATGTTATAACAATCGTTATTCACGACTATCGTCATCAAAGCTATTTTCAAGATTGAAACGTCATCATGACTTTCGTCACGTGTTAAGATGAAAAGTGGTTAAAGCGAAAACTTACCAACACATATTTCGAGAAAAAGATAGGCGACTAAACTCGGCTTGAAATAGCAAATGTGTATATATGAAATCTATCATACTTATACGACTTTATCTCAAGAGTAGGAGATAGAATAGATAGACTTTTGAGTGATAGATAAGTTTAAGTATCCACATACCTTTTAGTCGGATGAAGTTCCACTGGTTCCTTGAGTAGTTCTTCGTCTTCGTAAGATGATCTTCATGGAGTCTAAGCTCAACTACACTAAACTGTCCTAAACCGAGACTTAGCTATAAGTAGTCTAGAAATCAAGATATATAGTTTTGACAACTAAACTTGACAAACATACTTGAGATAGCAACACATGCGAGTTCGACCGAGCAATGCTCTAACAATCTCCCCCTTTGTCAATTTTAGTGGCAAAACTGTTAATACATATGGATTACAAAATAAATAAAACTTTGTAGCTTCTCGTCCACATGCTTGATCTCCTTGGTGCTTCAATATTACTTGAAAACTTCGTATTTTCCAAGTACTCCCATGATTCCATAGATGTTCGATTCAGCATCATAGTTGCTGAAGTCCCGTAGCCATAACAATGAGAAAACAAGAGCTCTCGATCATTGTTATACAGTGTCATAGTATTATCACACAGTATCAAAGTTCTTATATCACAAATTCAACAACAATACTATGGTGATATGTATCGCTCCCCCTTAGTCAATACTTTCATCTCAACATGAAAACCACTCCCCCTTACATAATGATCCGTAAAACACGTAAACCATATGTATTTGTAGTGTGAACTACATATTAATTCTCCCCCTTTTTGTCAATAAAATTGGCAAAGGTACGAAAACGAGATCTTAATGAAATTTCTACGGAGATGCTTCAAGACCAAAGAAAAGTACATATCAACTTGTTTAGATGCAATCATAAAGCCGAAGCTAAATGCATTCATCAAGGAGTTTATAAAGATACGAGATAACCCCTAAAATATTCCATAGCCGCACTCCCCACAAAGATATGGAAATTAAGCGCAAGTTCAAAAGAACTCTCCCCCATTTGATGTCATTCCCGAAAGAACAACAAGAGCGACCTTACTTTTTGCAAGAAAATAAGGATTTCTTTGGACAGCAAAAACCATAAGGAAATGATTTTGTATCCAAAAATTCTTAATCAAACTAATCACAAGAGAACCCATGATTAATTTAATCGGAATACACAACCAAATTAATCACAAACGAATCTATGATTTGTTTAGTTGGAAATGCTCACATAAGAAAACTTATGGAGCCGCACAGTATATACATAAAATATGGATCAGGGAAGATCAATACTGCGGAATATACAAAGATTCATTTTATCTTCATCGCTATTTGCATAATGACATACAGTAGACATAATCTTTGTAAACAAAAGATTTTAACCTATCTTCCATCAAAGAATTGACATAATAGGCTGAACTTTTGTTTGTCAAAAGTTCATCGATCTTGTATCAATACATGCATATCGATATATGAAGGAGATAACTTTTGACACCGTATGGGACAATAATAGTTCACGGACGCAAACACACATATCCCATAACATATTGCAGTATATAAAACCATAAAGATTAATACTACAAACATCATCTTCCAAATCACTTTAGAATTTAAATAAATAAATCTAAAAACATTGCAAGATGAAAATGTTGGACATAGCTATGTGTACTCACAATAATGGCTATTACAAACCCTAGTTATCCTTCTTAAACAAAACAAGAATAAAAATTCTCTTAAGAAGTTTCCTAGAAAAATCTATCCCAGACGGCAATCAATGCTCGAACACTTTCAAGTTCCTCATTGGCTTCCTTTAGCTTGATCTTCACAAACTCGAGATTCTTAAAGGAAATGACAAATTGATCACGCACGACTTCAAAATATTTTTAAGAAGATTTCCTACCAGTTGTGATGACATCTGTACTGGTTGTCTATTTTCATGATCAATTGCATGATAGCAATTTATAAGAACATGGTTCTCATAAAACTCAGCAATGTTGTTTCCTTCATCCTTAACTTCCTTCATGCTTCCATCCATAGTTTGCACCATTATCTCAAGGGGAACTATTGCCGTTACCGTACGAATATATATCAATGAAGAATTTCATGATATATATATATATATATGTGTATATATATACATGTTCAAGACACATATAAAAGAATCCTAGGGTTACTCGTTTAAAAACCGGTAATGGGCTAGGTACGCGAACGTTTACGGTTATGAACCGGTTCTAAACCTTATAAGCAAAGGATCCTTAATTCAAAAGGCTTTGTCAAAGGATTTTTGAACAACATGATTTTCTCAAGAGTTTAGATTGATCAACTAAGCTTTATTATGAAAGAAATACCAGAACAGAATTCTTCATAGAGGGAATCAGTTCTAAAGAAACCGACGAGTATTACAACTACCATTTTCTGTCAAGACAAGTTGTATCTTGAACTTTATGTGCATTCTCCTAAGGTTGATATGAGAATGCACACTTAGAAAGTTGGTTAGGTTGTAATCTGAGCATGTAGCTCATCATCGTTTTCTTTCTCTGGGATATATGGAGAAATAGCAGAAATATTTTCAAAAGAATTATTATATGGAGGACAAGTCATACTTTAAGATGCTTTCTTCCTTAATTTTTTGATTTTCCGCTTGAGATTGTTCATACTGGTCCTTAGATCAGATGCATGATTATTGATGTGCATATAATCAGTGCCTGATACTTTAGAAGCAGTGTGATCCTTGCCAATGGATGATATTCCTTCCTTGATTGAACCATCCTTCTTCCTTTGACGTCTTTTTCTCTTTACTGGAACGTCAACCAACTTAGTTGTACATATGACTTTCTTTCGTCTAAAATTGTAGAAAGAGTTAATATCATACATATAACTAAGAGAGGACTTGTCACAGTGCTCTTTTGAATTCGAGGTACAGATGTTCCCAGTGTGGAGAGAAACAGGTTTGGTTACTTCTTTTGGCATCCATATAAGAATGTTATGAAGTTTTTCATTCCTTATCCGAAAACGACATTTCCGATCAACATGACCTTTGTTCCCACAATAGTAGCAGTTAACGGTAAAGTTTGTAACGGTTCTTCTATGCCCTGTCTTTGAAGTATGACAATCTTTCTTTAGAGAAGCATCAGCTGTAATAGATGAGTTTTCACATAGTGAGTTATTACTAGCACATACAAAATTGATCTTTCCAGTGCTTGGAGCGTATATTCATTTATATCCCAGACCACGTGTATCACGATGTTCTTTACATGATCCTAACAAGGAGGATAATTTTGTAGAGCTAGTATTGAATCTTTTCAGATTCTCTTCTAGTGATTTTACCTTGTTGACAGCTGTAGATAAGTCATTCTTCAATTGTTTTTCTTTGGAAAGAAAAAGGCATTCTCTGTCATTATAGTAGATCTGTTGAGAGTCATACTTTGCCTCAGATTCAGCAAGTCTTTCTTTCAGCACAAATAAACTCTCTTGAAGTTTTTCACATTCAACAACCTTTGAAAGGACTTCTTCATCACTGAAAAAGAGGGGGGGTCTAACAACACCACCCAATATTTCGCTTAGCAATCTGTATGGACTAACTCCGAAATACTTTGCTAGAGAATCAACTAGACTGTCAAACTCAATCTAGATAAAAAGTATCTCAAAGAGTTATTATCTCAATCTCTCGATTTGATTTCTACTCGAGCTAAAATCAATAGCGAGTCTTTATCAAAGAGAGATAACTTGGACGGTACCAAAGACCAATGTTCAAGGATCAATCAACTACAATCAACAACCAAAAGTTGGATTAGAGAAGTTGATGATCACGAATGCACAACCTGTATTATTTCTATTATATAAAATATAATGCGGAAAAGAAATAACACAAACACCAGAAGTTTTGTTAACGAGGAAACCGCAAATGCAGAAAAAACCCCGGGACCTAGTCCAGATTGAATACACATTGTATTAAGCCGCTACAGACACTAGCCTACTCCAAGCTAACTTCGGACTGATCTATACTTGAACACCTACCAATCTCCCACTGATACAAGGTACAGTTGTACTCCTACGCCTCTGATCCCAGCAGGACACTATGTATTTGATTCCCTTTGCTGATCTCACCCACAACAAAGAGTTGTTGCAACCCAAAATCACAGACTTGATAATAAACGAATCTGTCTCACACAGAAAAGTCTATCAAAAGGATAAATCTGTCTCCCACAGATAAACCCTAGGTTTTGTTCCGTCTTTAGATATAAAATCAAGGTAACATGAACCAATTGATAATCTGGATTTATATTCCCGAAGAATAGCCTAGATTAATCAATCACCTCTTTACAATCCTTCCTGACTACACAAGCGGATTGTCGAGGAATCACAAACAGTGAGACGAAGATGTTTGTGACTTATTTATCTTGCCTATCGGAGAACTTTCACGATCTCAATCCAATCAATCGATTGTACTCGTACGATAGAAGATACAAGATCAGATCACACAACTACGATAAAAGTAGTATCGATCTGGCTTCACAATCCCAATGAAGTCTTTAAGTCGTTAACTCGAGTTTAGAGAAGAAACTCAAGAGTTAATGGAGATCAACTCTAGCGAGAGCACTACTAGCACACATACGTGTGGGGATTTGGTTTGCTCAATGCTAGAAGTCTCCTTTATATAGCCTTCAAATCAGGGTTTTTCCTTAGGTACAAAGCAAACTCTATTCACCGTCAGATGAAAACCTGATTTAGTTTCAAGCCAATATCTCTCAACCGTTAGATCGAAAGACATAGCTTGTCACACACACTTTGGTACACGTTTACTGGGTTTGAGAAACAACTATGCCCAAACGAGTACACGTATGTTGGTTCAACATAATAACCCAAAAGGTCAACCATATGAGCATCTCATATTAATCATGTTCTTCTTCACCATAACTAGTTCAATTGACTCAAATGAACTAGTTAATAGTTGTTCAATTGCTATGAGATATTATGTAACCACACAAGACACAATTGAAATAAAGATGATTTGATTCGATTAGAACCGGATCATGAACATTATAGCCACGGTTTGCATAAAAAAATTCCTTAATAATTAATGTTTCATGTTCAGAGCACATCTTTAGATCATAACCACTTAAGCTCACAAACAAGTTCACAGACTTAAGTTAATCGGTTGAGTTTTCCAAACTCAGCAGAAATTCTCGGGTCGAGAACTTCCGCCAGTTCGCGGACTTAGCACACAAATGAGTTTTGGAAATCCCAGCAGAAATTCTCGGTCGAGAACTTCCGTCAGTTCGCGGACTTGGCAAGCCAATTCCACAATCCTACCGATTTCTCTTGATCAATAAAGTTCGAAAACTTCGGTTCAAGGAATACATGGTTATGTAATATAAACTCTCATTTCAATCATTGAAACATTCTCAGAGGGCGACATTCAGTCGTGAAGAACAACAGACCTTCTCGTCAGAGAAATTTCCAAAGTGATTGAAACTTTCATGACTTTCGTCACTAGGTGAAGATAAACCTGATCAAAGCGAAACGTTTTACCAACACAAGATTTCGAGTAAAAGATAAGCAATGAATACTCAACTCGAAATATCAAGTGTATATGATCTACTTTATATAGCATACGACTTTTGTCTCATAAGAAGTAGGAGAAGAATAGATAGACTTTCGAGTGATAGATAAGTTCAAGTCTTCACATACCTTTTTGTTGATGAAGTTCCACGGTTCCTTGGTGTAGATCTTCATCGTTGCCGTTGAATCACCATGAAGTCCTTGAGCTCAACTACACTTTTCCTATCCTAGTCCGAGAC
Source organism: Papaver somniferum (assembly GCF_003573695.1). Lineage (NCBI taxonomy): Eukaryota > Viridiplantae > Streptophyta > Magnoliopsida > Ranunculales > Papaveraceae > Papaver > Papaver somniferum. The sequence continues at coordinate 106,721,442 of NC_039361.1, read as the reverse complement.
TTAGCTAATAGGCTAGAAATCAAGACTTTATAGTTTTGATCACTAACATTGACAAACATGCTTGATATAGCAACGCATGCGAGGTTGACCGAGCTATGCTCTAACAATCTCCCCCTTTGTCAATTTTAGTGACAAAACTATTAATACATATGGAATACAAAAAAGATAAACTTTAGTGGCTCCTATTCCATAGTCCAATCTTCAACGTTCCTTGAAATCTTCATCCTTCCAAGTACTCCAATGATCCCAAAGGTTGTAAGTTCAGTATCACCGTTGTTGAAGATCCGTAGCTATAACAATGAGAGAAATCGAGATTCTCGATCATTATGATACAGTGTCATAGTATTATTGTGAACATCAAAGTCCAATTGTATCACGACTTTAACAATAATACTATGGTGATATGTATCACTCCCCCTTAGTCAATACTCCATCTCGATCATGGAAACCACTTCCCCTTACACAATGATCCGAAAAACCATATGTATTTGTAGTGTGACCTACAATATTTCTCCCCCTTTTTGTCAATAAAATTGGCAAAGGTACAAGAACGAGTTCATAATGAAATTTCCACAAGAGATATTTCATGACCAAAAGAAAGACAACATATAATCTTAATTTAGATGCAATCTTATAGCCGAAGCTAACAACATTCATCAAGGAGTTTTAAGACGCAAGATAACCCCTATAAAATTTCACAGCCGCACTCCCCGCAAGATATTACCATTAAGTACAAGTTCAAAAGAACTCTCCCCCATTTGATGTCATTCCCAAAGGAACAACAAGAGAGACCTTAATTTCGAAAGAAAAAAAGGATTTTTATTTGGACACCAAAAACCATGAGAATGATTTTTTATATCCAAAATTCAACCAAAATACTCACAAGTAAACCCATGAATATTCTAATTGGAATACGCAATTAAATCAAAACCAAAAAAATGATCAATTTAATCGAAGGTGCTCAACATAAGTAAACTCACGGAGCAACATGCTACGATTAAGTTAATCATATGGAGGTGACTAACTTAACCGTTCAAGTACTGAACATAAGGAAAACCTTACGGAATACGTGAAACATTAACCAAAAGAACATGATAGTGTAGCCGTTCATATACTCAACAAAAGAACTTGTGGAATCTATGAAAACTCAATTAGATTAATTATAAGAGAACCTATAATTAATCTAATCGGTATACAAACAAATAAGCAAACTAATCACCGAGGTAATCAATTTAATTATTTTGGGCTCAACATAAGAGATTATGGAACCCCAACTAAGATTATCATGGATCATGATCATCTTAACCGCACATGTACTCAACATAAGAAACAAAACTTATGGAGTACAAAACTAAATAACCAAGTATGATTAATTTAGTTCATAACGCTCAACATATAACATCTTACGGAACAACCAACAAAGCCAAGGTTTAATCGACTTAGTTTTAAGGTGCTCAACATAAGACACATAATGGAGCCTTCACGGTAAAACATAATAAAATGGATCAATGAAGATCAATACCGTGGATAACATACAAGGATCTATTCTATCTTTGCATCATTATATGCATAACAACATAACACTTTATCCTTGTCATACAAAAGATTCAATCCTATTTTCCATCAAATACATGATTTCATCGGCATAACTTTTGTATATGTCAAAAGTCTATTCGTCCTTTCATCAATTCATGAATGACTTTACTTTTGACCGCAATATGGGACCTTCAAGTTCACGCATGCAAACAATACATATCCCATAAAAATATTACAATATAATAAACCAAGAAAATAATGCAATAACAATCATCCTCCAAATATTTTTAGAATAAACCTAAAAAATAACATAAGAAGATGAAAACAAAAATAGCTATGTGTAGTCACAATCATCGCTATTCAAAGCACTAGTTATTCTTCCATCTAGTCCAAAAGGAAGACATATTAGGTATCTAAACCTCTTGTAAATCATTTCACTTACTTTAAATATTCTTCTCGTATTCCCTATATTCTTCAAGCTCATCTTCGATTAGGTCAATCCTTGATTCAAGACTATCCATTTTCTCTTCAAGTCATTTGGAAGAAACTTCAAGTTCATTTTTCAAAGCCCGAAATGATCCAAGACGAGATTCATTGTTAAGGAGAGCTTATCAAACTGAGAGACAGTAGGTTTCTCATCAGAAGAAGAGACATGTTTGTCATAGCATGTCTCATCATCAAAAGAGTCGAAACGAATCTTCTTTGAAGGAAACATAACCGTCCATACATCACTTTGTTTACTTGAAAGACTAGAGGAGGACATGGTAGAGAAGATGAAATGAGAAAGTAGAAGAGGTAGTGCTTAAAAAGAAACCAGGGAGTAGAAATCCCAGAAACACCCTTTTTACCAAACCCTAACAGAAGTTAGTTACCTGAAGATATGGAGTCGTTTATGAACACGACCTGGTAGAAGCACACACAGATTATATCACAGTCCTCTTGTATATCATGATCCTTGTGTAAGAGGAAGAAACGCAAGAACCATTTTTCAACAAGATTACTGAACACAAGGCCTCCAATCCAAGTTTGGACTGGGATAAATCCTGCAGAGAGAGAAACCACTCATTGTACTAGGTTTCTGCTTATCCATTTGAGAAGGAGAGTTACGAAGAACTTTCCTATCCAATGTAATCAGAGTTTTAAAAAAAATTGACTGTTGATCTTTTCCAATCCCGCATCATTTTTGAAAACGCCTTTTGATGAAGGGAGGACTTCCTTTCTTTTTTCGTCATACAACGGTTAGCCAGACGAGACTGTTTTTGATTTGACGTGCTAAGATGATATTGAGATGAAATCCCCCTTTTTTCGTCACAATCAGGAGAGGTTTGTTGATCCACAGAATCATGAGAATGATATTCAGCAAAAAGATTGAGAGAGCAATCATAGATTTCTTCAGGAAAATAATCAAGAGTATTCATCCATGCTTTAGTTATCTCTCTTACCTCAGTTTCAGGATTTTTTGAAGAGACTTGAACACACACAAGACTAGTTTCATTAGTATGGATCTTCTTGGTATTCTTATCCTTTGTATTGACTAACGGAGTTTCCTTTTGAGACTTTCTTTTACTACGTCTGAGGATTTTCTTAAGTTTTTGTATAAACAGAGACAACGTAGAAATAAAACAATTCTCATTTTTCTCTTTCGTCAATTTCGGATGACAAGACTTGTGATCAAAAGAGGTGGCACGATTTCCAATCAATTGGTGATCATCTCTTTCCATATATTCGCGATAGAAAATTCTAATTTTTCCGACAATTGTGTTTAGCGAAAGAGTATTAAGGTTATTTCCTTCAACGATGGCATGTCTTTTAGATTCGTATCTAGATGGCAGCAATCGGAGGATTTTCATCACAATTTCCTTTTCAGGAATGGCCCTACCCAATGCACATGATACGTTAACAATTTCAGACAGTTTGTGATAAAAATCGTCAAACGAATCTTCTTCTGCCATATAAAGGTCTTCCCATTCGGAATTAAGGTTTTGAATCCTAGCTTCCTTTTCACTGGGGTTACCTTCGAATATGCTTTCTAAAGTATCCCAAGCTTCTTTAGACATAGTGCATGATGCCACATAATGTCTAAGGTTTGGGGTAACAGCATGCAGGATGGCATTCAACCCGTCGGAGTTTTGCCTTGCAGCAACCAACTCGGCAGTATTGTACATACATAAATCTTTTGGTACAACAACATCTCTTTCCATAACAACGGGAGTCGCATAGCCATTGACAACACATATCCATGATTGGAAGTCACGCGATTGAAGAAATGTGCGCACAACAACTTTCCACCAGAGATAGTTTGAGCCATCGAGGACTGGTGGTACTCTAACAGAGATAGAACTTCTGTCCATAAAGTCAGATTGCTACAAACACAGACTAATGAGGTATTTAACGTGTTTTCCTGCTCTGATACCAATTGAAAAAGCGGGGGTCTAACAATACCACCCAATATTTCTCTTAGCAATCTGTATGGACTAACTCCGAAATACTTTTCTAGAGAATCAACTAGACAGTCAGACTCAATCTAGATAAAAAGTATCTCAAAGAGTTATTATCTCAATCTCTTGATTTGATTTCTACTCAAGCTAAAATCAATAGCGAGTCTTTATCAAAGAGAGATAACTTGGACGGTACCAAAGACCAATGTCCAAGGATCAATAAACTACAATCACCAACCAAAAGTTGGATTAGAGAAGTTGATGATCACGAATGCACAACCTGTATTATTTTTATTATATAAAATATAATGTGGAAAAGAAATAACACAGACACCAGAAGTTTTGTTAACGAGGAAACCGCAAATGCATAAAAACCCCGGGACCTAGTCCAGATTGAATACACACAGTATTAAGCCGCTACTGAAACTAGCCTACTCCAAGCTAACTTCGGACTGATCTATAGTTGAACACCTACCAATCTCCCACTGATACAAGGTACAGTTGTACTCCTACGCCTCTGATCCCAGCAGGACACTGCGTATTTGATTCCCTTTGCTGATCTCACCCACAACAAAGAGTTGCTGCAACCCAAAATCACAGACTTGATAATAAACGAATATGTCTCACATAGAAAAGTCTATCAAAAGGATAAATCTGTCTCCCACAGATAAACCCTAGGTTTTGTTCCGTCTTTAGATATAAAATCAAGGTAACAGGAACCAATTGATAAAACGGAATTATATTCCCGAAGAATAGCCTAGATTAATCAATCACCTCTCTACAATCCTTCCTGACTACACAAGCGGATTGTCGAGGAATCACAAACAGTGAGACGAAGATGTTTGTGACTTCTTTATCTTGCCCATCAGAGAACTCTCACGATCTCAAGCCAATCAATCGATTGTACTCGTACGATAGAAGATGCAAGATCAGATCACACAACTACGATAAAAGTAGCATCGGTCTGGCTTCACAATCCCAATGAAGTCTTTAAGTCGTTAACTCGAGTTTAGAGAAGAAACTCAAGAGTTAACGGAGATCGACTCTAGCGAGAGCACTAGTAGCACACAGACGTGTGGGGATTTGGTTTTCTCAATGCTAGAAGTCTCCTTTATATAGCCTTCAAATCAGGGTTTTGCCTTAGGTACAAAGAAAACTCTATTCACCGTTAGATGATTCGATTCGATTAGAATCATCTCATTAACATTATAACCACGTTTTGAATAAAGCATTCCTTAATAATTAATGTTTCATGTTCAGAGCACATCTTTAGATCATAACCACTTAAGCTCACAAACAAGTTCGCGGACTTAAGTTAATCAGTTGAGTTTTCCAAACTCAGCAGAAATTCTCGGGTCGAGAACTTCCGCAGTTCGCGGTCTTAGCACACAAACGAGTTTTGGAAATCCCAGCATAAATTCTCGGTCGAGCACTTCCGTCAGTTCGCGGACTGAGTCTGCGGACCGGGTTCGCGGACTTGGCAAGCCAAATCCACAATCCTACCGATTTCTCTTGATCAACAAAGTTCGAAAACTTCGGCTCAAGGAATACATGGTTATGTAATCTAAACTCTCATTTCAATCATTAAAACATTCTCAGAGGTTGATATTCAGTCGTGAAGAACAACATACCTTTCTCGTCAGAGCAATTTCCAAAGTGATTGAAACTTTCATGACTTTCGTCACTAGGTGAAGATAAACCTGATCAAAGCGAAACGCTTTACCAACACAAGATTTCGAGTAAAAGATAAGCAATGAATACTCAGCTCGAAATATCAAGTGTATATGATCTAGTCATACGACTTTTGTCTCATAAGATGTAGGAGAGGAATAGATAGACTTTCGAGTGATAGATAAGTTCAAGTCTTCACATAAATTTTTGTTGATGAAGTTCCACGGTTCCTTGGTGTATATCTTCGTCGTTGTCGTTGAATCACCATGATGTCCTTGAGCTCAACTACACTTTTCCTATCCTAGTCCAAGACTTAGTTAATAGGCTTGAAATCAAGACTTTATAGTTTTGATCTCTAACATTGACAAACATGCTTTATATAGCAACGCATGCGAGGTTGACCGAGCTATGCTCTAACAATCATGATCTTTAAGGATTGATTGTAAAAGCTTATAACCACTATCATATCCCTTATAGAGTTTTTTTAGTTTCCTGTTTTCACGACAGAGAGGAAACAGATATTCTGCCAGGTAGGCAGTTGATCCCTTTTTTTTATGATATCGTTAAAGAGTATAATGTACTGTGGGACTTCTTCATCAATACTCGGTCCCTCATCTGAGTCACTTTCATCTGAAAGTTCATCCAATTGTTCATCTATGCGATTTTCCCAATTGACATCGGTTTCTGACAGAGGGGAAGATATGATAGATTTCTTGGAGGTCTCAGAACTCTTATCATCATCAAGAGGATCCTGATCTGGTTTTGCGAAGGCAGAGATATCACTATTGTCCATAGATTCAGATTGCTACAAACACAGACTTTTGAGGTCTTGAACGTGTTTTCCTGCTCTGATACCAATTGAAAAAGCGGGGGTCTAACAACCTCACCCAATATTTCGATTAACAATCTGTATGGACTAACTCCAATACACTTTCTAGAGAATCAACTAGACAGTCAGACCCAATCTAGATAAAAGTATATCAAAGAGTTAATATCTCAATCTCTCGATTTGATCTTTACTCAAGCAAATGGAAATCTGCGAGTCTTTATCAAATACTAGAGAGATAAACTTGGATGGTACCAAAGACTAATATCCAAGGGTCAATCAAATTAAATCAACAACCAAAGGTTGGATATTCTAATTTATTGATCTTAACGCACAACCTGTGATATTTCAATTATATAACAATATATAATGCGAAATAGAAATAACACAGACATCAGAAAATTTTGTTAACGAGGAAACCGCAAATGCAGAAAAACCCCTGGGCCTAGTCCATATTGAACACCACACTGTATTAAGCCGCTACAGACACTAGACTACTACGAACTAACTTCGGTCTGGATTGTAGTTGAACCCTAATCAATATCACATTAATTCAAGGTACATTTGCGCTCTTTACGTCTTTGATCCCAGAAGGATACTGTGCACTTGATTCCCATAGATGATCTCACCCACAACCAAGAGTTGCTACGACCCAAAGTCGAAGACTTTAATAAACAAGTCTGTATCACACAGAAAAGTTTACGATGATAGATAAATATGTCTCCCACAGATAAACCTAAGAGTTTTGTTCCGTATTTTGATAAAATCAAGGTGAACAGGAACCAATTGATAACCCGTACTTATATTCCCGAAGAACAGCCTAGAACTATCAATCACCTCACAATAATCTAAATCGTATGGTAGCGAAACTAAATATTGCGGAATCACAAACGATGAGACGAAGATGTTTGTGATTTCTTTTTATCTTGCCCTATCGGAGATATAATCTAAAGTTAATTATTCAATTCAACTCGTACTATAGAAAATGGAAAGATAATATCGCTCAAGGAAGTAGTTTCGTCTGGCTTCACAATCCAAATGAAGTCTTTTAGTCGTTAACCTACAGGGTCTCGAGAAGAAACCTAAGGTTAAAGGAGAATCGACTCTAGCAAAACCAACTAGTATCACACAGGAGGTGTGGGGATTAGTTTTCCAGTTGCTAGATGTCTCCTTTATATAGTTTTCAAATCAGGGTTTCCAATCCAAGTTACCTTGGTAACAAAGCATTCAATATTTACCGTTAGATGAAAAACCTGATTTAACCAAGATAATATCTTTCAACCGTTAGATCGAAACTTAGCTTGTCACATATAAATGAAATGTATTTCATTTAGGTTTGAGTAACCGTACCTAAACGTGTACACTTAGTTGGTTCACATATAGTTAACCAATGGTTAGCCATATGAGTACTTCCATATTAACCATATTCATCTTCTTCACATAACTAGTTCAAATGACTCATAAGAACTAGTTGAAGAGTTGTTCAATTCCTTAGGTCTTTATGAATAGACATAATTGAAACAAAATCGGTTTGATTTACTTGAATCCGTTCATGAATAATATAGCCATGGTTTGCAAAGATTTCATTCCTTATTGATTTATTTTTTAAGTTCATGAACTTCCGATTTGAGAAATATAACCAGCTTGGCTACGCGTACGGGTACGTGTATCATAGCTACCAGAATTGAGTTTAGAAACTCAGCAGAAATTTTCGGTCGAAAACTTCTGTGAGCACGCGTACGGGTATGCGTACCCAAGGTGACTGGTTTAACAAGTTTGCAAACTTACAAACTCAGCAGAAATTTTCGGTTCGAAAAATTCCGCTGGTACGCACACCCAACCTGTCTCCTTCACCAATACCGTATGCACACACTTGGTTTCGGACACATGGATTTATACACTAATGTGCGAACACACTATATATGCTTATATCCATAGTTGGTTACGTAATCCCAACTCTACATTTCAATCATTTAAACATTCTTCTATAATGTTATAACAATCGTTATTCATAACTATCGTCATCAAAGCTATTTTCAAGATTGAAACGTCATCATGACTTTGTTCACGGGTTAAGATGAAAAGTGGTTAAAGCGAAAGCGTACCAACACATATTTCGAGAAAAAGATAGGCAAGTAAACTCAGCTCGAAATAACAAATTGTATGTATGAAAACTATCATACTTATACGACTTTGTTTCAAGAGTAGGAGATAGAGTAGATAGACTTTTGATTGATAGATAAGTTCAAGTCTCCACATACCTTTTAGTCGGATGAAGTTCCACTTGTTCCTTGAGTAGTTCTTCGTCTTTGTAAGATGATCGCCATGGAGTATGGAGCTCAACTACACTAAACTGTGCTAAACCGAGACTTAGCTATAAGTAGTCTAGAAATCAAGACATATAGTTTTGACAACTAAACTTGACAAACATGCTTGAGATAGCAACGCATGCGAGTTCGACCGAGCAATGCTCTAACAATTTGCCTCTGTCATTTTCTAACCATCTTCCGAGATCTATTTGAGTAGTGGATAAAATATAAGTTAAATCCCCAGAATCCGCTGATAAGTTAAAAATATAAGTTTAAGCCAAAATTATTTTAGTTATTTTATAAGCTAATTATATCTTAAAAAACTATCAGAAAACCTGTAGTTAGTCCAAATTATTGTAGTTTTTTTTATCTCATCTTAGCTAAATATTACAGTTTAAAACCGAGATTCTATTCATTCTGAAAAAGCGGGGGTCTATCAACCACACCCAGTATTTCTCTTAGTAATCTGTATGGACTAACTCCAATATACTTTCAAGAGAATCAACTAGTCAGTCCGACTCAATCTTAAGAAAAGTATATCAAAGAATTGTATCTCAATTTCTCAATTCAATCTGCAATCAAACAAATAGGAATTTGCGAGCCCGATTGAAATATAAGAAAAAACTTGGACGGTATCAAAAACCAGTATCCAAGTGTCAATCAATTTAACCAACAACCAAAGGTTGGATCCACAATTGATTGAACTTACGCAAAACCTGTGATATTTCAATTATATAAACAAATATAAAGCGGAAAAGAAATAACACATACACCAGAAGTTTTGTTAACGAGGAAACCGCAAATGTAGAAAAACCCCGGGACTTAGTCCAGATTTGAACACTACACTGTATTAAGCCGCTACAGACACTAGCCTACTCCATGTTAACTTCGCATTGGAATGTAGTTGATCCCTAACTAATCTCACACTGATCAAGGTACATTTGCGCTCCATACATCTCTGAATCCCAGCAGGACTCTACGCACTTGATTCCCTTAGCTGATCTCACCCACAACTAATAGTTGCTACGACCCAAAGTCGAAGACTTGATAAACCAATCTGTCCCACACAGAAAATTCTATTGAATAAAAAAATCTGTTTTCCACAGATAAACATGTGAATTTTGTTCTGTCTTTTGATAAATCAAGGTGAACAGAACCAATCGATATACCAGACTCATATTCCCGAAAAACATCCTAGAAATATCAATCACCTCACAACAATCTTAATCGTATGGAAACGAAACAAGATATTGTGGAATCACAAATAATGAGACGAAGATGTTTGTGACTACTTTTTATCTTGCCTATCAGAGATTAAATCTCGAGAAAATCTTAGAGAAGATAGTACTCAATCACGATATATAGAAAATAACAAGATCAGAACACGCAATTACACAGAAAATAGTTGGGTATGGCTTCACAATCCCAATGAAGTCTTCAAGTCGTTAACCTACAGGGTTTTGGAAAAAACTAAGGTTAAAGGAGATTGGATTCTAGTACCAACTAGTGTCACACATGAGGTGTGGGGATTAGGTTTCCCAGTTGTTAGAGTTCTCCTTTATATAGTCTTCAAATCAGGGTTTGCAATCAATGTTACCTTGGTAAAAAAGCATTCAATATTCACCGTTAGATGAAAAGATGATTAGACTCAAAGCTAATATCTTTCAACCGTTAGATCGAACTTAGCTTGTTCCACACAAATGAAAAGTGACTTCATTTAGATATGAGTAAACGTACCTAAACATATACATATTTGTTGGCTCAACAATAGTTAACCGAAGTTAGCCATATGAACACTTTCATATCAACCTTATTCATCTTAACCATAACTAGTTCAAATGACTCAAATAAAACTAGTTCTAGAGTTGTTCAATTGTTTATATTCTCATAGAAGTATACAAGACAAAATTGAAGCAAATTGATAGTTTAATTCATAAGTTTATGATGATTACTATTCAAGTTCACTAGTGTTAGGTCCGTTAACGTTCCCTGTTAGGTAAATGTTTTACTAAAAATTAGTATTTAGCTCTTATGATAGTTAGTTCTCTGTATTCTATAAATTGTTGTTTTTATATTGAACTATAAATTAGTTCTATGTACTAGTTAACAATACTACATATCTTTGCTCAATTTCTTGGTTATAGGTTATTTATAGTGGTTTCATGTTAAGAAGCTTAATTTTGGGTCTTAAATAAGAGGCTTATCCTTTGTTACGTTACTGAGTAGCTCATTAGTCCACATGTGTAGTTCTTCTTTTCATGAAACAATGGCTTTCCCTGTGAAACAGCATGATGTTGAAAATCAATGTTAGTTATGTTTTGTCTAGGTCCGATTTTGTAAATCGTGACACATCTACTTGTATTTCTTTGGAGATACATTTCTCATTTTATAAGTTCTTGATTGCAGAAAAGGCTAAAAAAATATTCTCAATCGCCAAGAGGACGAATTTCCTATCTTGTACAAGCCATCGTGACACTTCTATTAGTCTTGCTATTGATAGAAGGGCTCAGGACCATATATTGATAGTTTTATTTGAGTGAAGACGCTTAACTTCCGCAACTTGCTTGTGGCGACATACATAGTGCTACCATTAGAAGACAGCTCAATGGGTACCGATGGAGAGCAGAAAATTTCAAAGAATTCGAAAAATTATAAATGTAATTTTATCTTTTTAAATAGTTTCAATTTCGTTATAGTTTCATGGACCTTTCGTGTTGCACTCTTTTTCTTAGTCAAGGGTTTACCACCATGGATTTTTCTTGATAAGGTTTTTAACGAGGCAACAAAAGCGAGTCTTGTCTCTTTTCAACTTTTTAAATTTATTTCTTATGTATTCCGTGCGAAGCGAGTGATTTGGACTCACATCACATTGGAGGAATATCCCTGTCTAGGGCAACTTTTTAAATTTATTTCTTATGTATTCCGTGCGAAGCGAGTGATTTGGACTCACATCACATTGGAGGAATATCCCTGTCTAGGGCAACTTTTTATTAATATAAATCAATTTATTCTCAAAAATTTATTCCTACTTTTTTTATTTATTATATTATTGGATGGATATTATTACATGAAACTAGTTGGAAGCCTAACAAGTTAAGCTCCAACGACATACTATTACATTAATTGAACAGGTAGCCCAACTTGATAAAATAATAAAATAAAAATAATAATAAAACAAAAATGAATCACATTTCTAGCCTACCCAACTCGCTAAAATGACTCTCTAGTCTCTACCTAGTCCCGAAGTGAAAGTTAAAAGACTTTGAGAGTGAGATGGAAGCACAGAGCATAACTAAGCTAAACTGAACTAAAATCTAAAACCACCGGAGAAGAAGACACAGCCGGTCTGCAGTAATGGAGACATTACCAGTGGAGATTCCACCACCACCATTAACAGAACTAATCGCATCACTAGAAAAAGCAACCTTAATGGCAAAACAATTACCAAACACAATAGAACAAACACAAATCTTCCAAATTTATTTGTCTCTTCAAAACACTCAGAATCAACTCACTTCTTTCCTTTCCAATTTCAATTCTTCCCAACCACAACAACCCCACCTCCTCCAACAACCCCCGCAATTAGAAAATTCTGTGTCTTCAGCCATTGGTGGCGGTGGTGGTGATGATGAAGTTGAACCGATGCAAGTTGGAGAAGATGAAGAAGAGGATTCTGAATTTATTATTGATAAAGTTGAAGAAAGGATGAAGAATTGTGTGATTCACAGTAATAAAAGACGGAAAAGGAATTTATCATCTCCTTCATCAATTCAAGGGTTTGATCAAAGAATTTATTATAATGATACGATTTGTAACAGTAATACTACTACTAATAATGGGGTTGTATTAGTTCAAGGTTTTGAAGATAAATTTGATCCACAAGCAACAAGGTTAAGATCATTGGAGTTGATTTATCAGTTTCATGCCTGAGTAATCCAAGCTGGAATCTTCTAATTTGGGGTCAATTTCTTTAACTCTAAACCCTAATTTTGTTTTGTTTGTTTGTGTTTGTGTTTATGTGTCTGTTTTTTTTTTCCTTTAGCAAATGTGTATTAATGAAATAATTTGCTTTGTTCAAATTCAAGTGATCTTAGCTTCTTCTCATGCTATGAACTTGGGCGTTTCGAGCATTTTAATTTGATTGCTTGTAGGTAGAGAATAGGAAAGCATGAGATTTTGAATGAGGAAACGGAGAACTTAGAAAGAATTGACAAACATTAGCACAAGTATAGTACATAAAACATTGATATACACGCTTGCTTTGTGTGCAAATTACATGACACGAAATGTTTAACTTAGTACTGAACATCTTGTTTTGCATGATGTGGAATTGCATAATGTGCATGTTTATGTTTGAAGTTCACATAAACCTGTAGGGTGATAGGGGGTTTAGTGGATACTCAACACCTAGTTTGTGCTTCTTTCAACATAAGTATGTAGTTGAAGATGCTGTTATTATGAGCTTTGCGCTTGACCAGAATTAAAAAAGGGTTCAAGTTAAACTACGAATGCTATGAGTGAGTCCTGTTTAGGCTACAGACTGCTATTGTATTCTGATGAAAGTGTTAAAAGTCTAATTTGGTGAAATACTGAAAAACGCTACAAGAGAGACGTGTTACTGAAATCAGAAGGAATATATTAAAGTTCATAGTTTGACTGAAGAAATGGTTATGAGTTTCATTCTGACATTACTGCATAAACTTTTTGGTAGCAAATCACTGATGAATTGAACAACACTTGATTAGAGGAGGCAGAGCGAAAAAAGAGTGGATTTGAATGTTTGTGGGAGGCTAAGCTTATTAGGATCATCTATTTATGGCTTTTGTATGGTGTCCAAATCACTACATGTTTTCTAAAACCGTTCTGATTCCTACAAGAAAGTGGAATTGGTTGATTAACTTCTCTGAACTTTCTAAGCGTCGCGAGCCTAGTAATGGGCTATGAAACAATTCCAAACCTATAATGATCTTAGCCTAGTTAGGTATGGAGTATCTATGTAGATTTTGAATATCCCAGTTTGTGCTTCTTTCAACATAAGTATGCAGTTATAGATACTGTTATTGTGAGCTCTGCCCTTGACTGGAATGACGTTATTAGAGTTTAAGTTGAAATTTGAATTTTATAAGTGAGTTCTTTTGAAATAGTGGAGAACACTGTGACATCTTATGAGAGACACAAAACATATCTAGACTACTTGACATATGGATTGAAGAAACAGTTCTGAGTTTCACTCATGACTCAGGAAGAAAAACATATGGCACATAAGTGTAATCTTTCGCAGAGGCAAGCTGATCTGAAAAAAGAAGCCTTGCAAAGGTTCTTTAAAGTTTCAGACAACTTTCTGGCAGACCTAGAGCATAGGTGTTACAAGTGAAGTGTACATTAGAATTTCCAGAGATTGTGCACATCCAAGTGGTGGAGCATAGGTGTTACCTATGCTCCAGAGATTGTGTATCCAAGTGAAGTGGAGCATAGGTGTTACAGCAGGAAGCAGTATTTTGACCAGAGTTTTCTGCACTACACTCTTAGGTTATTTGAGGTTTTTGGTGGTGAAGAAGCTTGAGAGATATTCGTTAGCTTTCCCAGTAATTCATCTAGTACACATCTGTTCCATGATATTGCTTGAGATATTTGAAAAATCATTAGTTCTCCCAGTAATTCATCTTAGTACTTCTGTTCTATGATTCCGCTATTGAATTTCTTGATTTCTGTAAGTACTCTGGATAAAGTTTTTGATGCCTAGTTGACTGAAGATTCATATATATTTTTTTTCAGTATTCATATATATTTTTTTTCTTCAGTTGATTGGTTTGTTTATGAAAAGAAAATAAAACTACTAAAACTACTCAATTTAATCAAACATTAATAAATAAATTTCATAAAAATCCCATGATTGCCGAATTGAAAAAAATTATAAAAATCCCACTGTAAACAGTTTTAAAGAATTTAACCTCAAAAAGACTTGTAACCAAAACTAGTGCATGAAAATAAGATAAGTTGCGGCACCAACTAAACCGACAAGGAGACTGCAAGAGAGAAACGACGCAGAAGATTTAGAGGGTGGTGGCGGAGTTGCTGAAGGTGTAGAGGTTGGTGGCGGAGTTGCTGAAGGTGTAGAGGTTGGTGGCGGAGTTGCTAAAGGTGGTGAAATAGCTGGAGCTTGGGCAGCAACTTGAATTTCAACCTTCTGGCCCATTTCACAGTGACCAGGGATACCACAGATGAAATACAAGTGATCATCATCCCTCATGATTGGAATAGCGTCGTTCCCTGTCCAGTAGGTGGCGAGTGGGGCTGTTGTAGTACAGGATTCATAGTTTGAAGATGTCACTTGTAAGACATTGTGATAATCTCGATTGTAGACGAAACCTAAAACAAACAATAAACCATCAAGAAAAGATGAAAGAAGAAAAAACTAGATATAAAAATCGACCGAAAAACTGAAAAGAAGAAACTTACGAAGGGTGTCTCCAGCGTGAAAAGTCTTGGAAGAAGCCCACTCATCGTAATTGATGTCTCCTATGGTTGTCCAACCAGCAGTATCACCAACATCATAAGTTGCAGCCATTGACGAAGCTGCTGCCATCATAGTTACCAGGAAGAAAACCAAAGCTTTGCTACTGAAACCCATATCTTCTAAGCTCAAGTTGATGAATTGAACAAGGTTTAATGAGAGGAGGCAGAGACAAATAATTGTGAATCTGTACGTTTGTGGGAGGCTAAGCTTATCAGGGTCATCTATTTATAGATTTTGCATTGTCTTCAAACCCGTTCGTGCTTCTAAAAACCATTCTGATTTTTACAAGGAAGTTGTTTCCATAAACCATTCTCCTTCGAAGGAACTAGAGAGAACAAAAATAAAAAAAAGGAGTTATTTCTATATCGGGTGAATCCTTTAATGGGCCTAGTATTGGGCTGTACTCTAATGATATGGTATGGACTATTCATAAGAACGATTTTTTGGGGACTATGGTTTTTTTGGGGGACCATGGTTTTATTTTGGGCAAAGACATTAGAAATAAATCTAGGTCACCCCTTATCTGGAAATTTATATTAATACCTAAATTACCCTCCTGATTAATTTTGGGTGATGATTAATTAGTGTTAATAATAGTTAGTGTAATGATTAGTGAGATGATTAACTTAAAGATAATTAGTGAGATCAAAAAATCAGATGTTTTTTTTTTTAAAGAAGTAGAATTATTGAGAGAGTAAAGTTAGAGAAGATGAAGAAGGAAAACATGAAAAACGATGGATTTTACCAACCACAACCGGAGGAAGGGTATTTGGGTACCCAGGTGTGCTTCAAACTTAGATAATGTTGGTTGAATTGCTCCAAACTTTCAAAAAAAATGAAAATTTTTATGTAGATTTGGGTCAGTTCGGTTACCATATGTCAAGAACATGTAACCGAACACACCTGAAAGTGTAGTTCGGTTACGTTTTCCAAACACGCAGGTTACCGAACTCGCTCGTTAATGGAGGTTTTGGTCGTACTGTGTAATGTTCGATTACCTAGGATAAAATGGTAGGTAACCGAACTTTGAACTTAACAATTTATTTGGGTACATCTTGTGTGTTCGGTTAGTTCACAAACTTCAACGCAACCAAGTTTCCAACCGAACTGCAGGTTAAAAGTAACCTAGTGTTAGAAGTTTGGTTGGTTCGCAAACTTCAACATATTTTGCGAATCAACCGAACTGGGCTTATATGCATATATGCAATTAGGCAAACGTTCGGTTACTACGAAAGTTCGGTGATATCCTTATTTTTCGAAGGAACCGAACTTATGGACTTTTGTTGTTCTAATACAAGGAGTTCGGTTAAAAGTATTTTTTACGAATCAACCGAACTCTATTGGCTAAGTTCGGTTACTTTGTAGTTTTAATTTTTTTTTGCGAAAAAACCCAACTCTATTGGCTAAGTTCGGTTATTTTGGAACTCAAGATAGTGGCCACAACAACACAGTTCGGTTAGACTGGATTTTTTTTTCGGTTCTAAGGGTGGAGTTCGGTTACTTTGTAGTTTTAAATTTTTTTTGCGAAACAACCGAACAGAGAGTTCGATGACTTAGTTTTAAATCCAATAACACCGAACTGTTCTTCGTGTTCTTCATTTTCAAGAAGTTCGGTTAGTAAAACCCTATTTTTGGAAAATAGTTCGGCTGATAACATGCCAGCCGAACCTCTGAAAATATACTTATGTTCGGCTAACAACTTGTCAGCCGAACCTAGGTATATTTTCGAAACACAGAGGTTCGGCTGAGAACTCTGTAACTCACGAATTTAGGTTCGGCTGATTCGAACAAAATCGTTGTTAGCCGAACCCAGGTGTATTTTCAAAAAACAGAGGTTCGGCTGACAAGTTATCAACCGAACTTCACTCTGTAACTGACGAATTTAGGTTCAGTTGATTCGAACAAAATCTAGCAAAATCGCATTAGCCAAACATAGTATTTCTCTAAATCATATACTAGGTTCGGCTCAAAATTGATATTCTAAGATCAGCCGAACTGATCTTCTGAAAACCCTAATTTCATATTTGAAATCATATTTTATCGATCAAACAAAATAAAATCAATCAAAAACAAGATGGGTTTGTTAAAAATGCATCCTAAAATACATCTAAGAGCAATTTAGATTTGGATTTCGCACTCCAACATCGCTCACTTCGATTAGATTCGTGTTTCCTTTGATTGATTGATTGATTGCTTGATTGAATTGGAGTCCAAGATGTTTAAGTTTAAAGGTTATTTTGAATTTTGATTTTAGGTTTTTGAGGATAAGCACACTCTAATAATTAGATTATTTAAGGATATATAGGTAATTGCACTACCTTTAGACACCCCTTATAAAACCACCCTAGATGGGATAATAAATAAGTATGCCTCAAAAAAATTCAGTATGCCTCAAAACAGGTTTCCAATCTAAGCATATCTACTAGCAGCAGACTGAGTAACTCTATATAGGTGCACGACCTAGATACTCATTCAGGCAAACAACTCATCACATATTGAAGTCACAAACACAAACCACATGAATAAATAAAATAATGCGCGCGTTACATCCCCATGGATGTCTACATCGGTGTAAGATAGGCCCGACAAAACAAATGATATAAAAGAACCCAAAATAGCAGAACTGTCCGAAATACCCCTTATTTCTTTCAGCCCAAAACTAACATAACAAGTAGACCCCTTTAATATCCTCGATTCATCGTTCTTCTTTTTCCTATTCTTTTTCCCATTCTCTTTCCTTTGCTTCTCAAAAATTAGAAACATATCTACGAAATTGTTTTTTTTCCCTGTTTCAACTGAAAAAGAATCGATTCTCCTGAAATATAAGATTAGAAATCAAAATTGAAACAAATTATGACCTAAAATCAAAAGAGTAGAAACCAAAATAAGAAAAGCTGGTAAAAATGGTGAAGAAAAATGCGCAACAAATGAAGAAGAAAGATGAATTGCTCTGTACAACGATCAAAAATACTCCAAAAGGTAAATTGAATATTTTGTTTCATGTTCTTCGTAAATTATTAAGTGTTTGAACTAACATGGATCGATGTTTTATCTGTTTGGTTTCATCATCGTTTTATCGATTGTTCGTAAACTGATCTTCTAATGATGAATTTCTTAGTAAAATAATTTTTGGTTTATCTGTTTGGTTTCATCACCATAACCGTGTTGGTGTGTTGATTAATTCTGATTGTTTTGATGAAACCATTGTTCGTTGCCGTATTTTCACTTTGTATAATTTTGGTTACAAACTCTGTTGGTGTGTTGATTAATTTTGGTTGTTGTGATGAAACCATTGTTGGTTCCATTATTTTCACTTTTGTCTAATTTAGTTCCATCAAAAATCTGTTGGTGTGTTGATTAGTGCTGGTTGTTTTGATGAAACCATTTTTGGTTCCATTATTTTCCCTTTGTTAGATCTAGTGTGATCCCACCAGAACTGTTGGTGGTGTTAGTCTATTTTGGCCTTTTTAATGAAACCATCTTTGGTTTCATCAGTTTCCCTTTATTAGATTTGGTTCCACCAGAACTGTTGGTGATGTAGTTTATTCTTGTCTTTTTGATGGAACCAATTTCGTTTCATCATTTTCCCTTTGTTATATTTGGTTCCACCAAAACTGTTGGTGGTTTTGGTTATTCTGATTTTTTCGATGAAACAATTTTTTAAATTCATACTAACAATATTCTTTTGCAAGTCTAAACGTTGAGACATTTTTTTGTAAATTCAGGAAAGATTGCGGACTTCATGTTTGCTATTACATGAAGAGCCTCTTGAAGAGAAATCATGAAGTCTCATGAGGAGAATACATCAGAAAAGGTGGAAAACATGAGAGAAAGGATTTCCTGTAAGATACTGGTGGACAAACCACCAAAGAATTAGAAAAGAAGACACTACTGTCATTGCATACATAAAAATTAGTGTAACATTAGCTAGTTGTAATACTTGTAATAGCCTTTTGCAACATTATATGTTTTCTTTAAAAATGCTTATAATAGTTAAGTTTTAAATGTTTTATGAATGATTTCAATACTGATTATCACATTTATGTTTATTGGTGCCCTGCAACTTAAACCAAACCATGTTAATATACTGGATGTGTAGTGAAATGTTATATGTTTAACTGCTTTATGATGAAACCAAAAAAGGTTCCAACGTATTTTTGTTCCAATATAATAGTAAATATGATGAAACCAAAAAGGGTTCCAACATATTGCAGGTGAAACCAAAAAGGAAAAGGGTCGTATCACGGCTTAATCTTGTAACATGTAGAAAAATGAATCTTCTCCGTTCCAAGAGTTTTGGACCAGGAAGTGGTCCTGATCCTGATTTAAAGTCTTAATTATAGCATGTATTCTTAACTTAGACCCATCTCCATATATCAATATTATGACTCGTTATACAGGGTTCATTCCTAGCCTTAAGACACACATACATAGAACTGAGGATTTTAAGATTTAAATGAAAAATTATGATATATTTCTAGGAACGGAATGTGTTCAAGTTCCAAGACACAAGTGTAATTACACCAAAGTATTAAACTACACCAGAAAACACACCAAACATAGTTTGATATATTGTACTAAACTACTGCAATATGGTCTAACAAAAAATCTCAAATAAATCACTAGTCACTTTAATTACTTGGGTAGTAATGTGATTTTTTTTCCATCCATTGTTTATATAGGTACAATCAGAAATCCTACATATATATGTTTAGGTGATAACATGCAATATGCTTAAGTGATTTTTTATTTTTTCATAGTAGTAAAAATGATGAAATCAAAAAGGGTTCTAATATCGTTGCAGGTGAAACCAAAAGGAAAAACATAACCTAAATGAAAAAATAATGAAACATCAGCAAAAAAATTGACATGTTTAACTGTAAAAATATATAGACAAGAAAACAAATGAACAACAACAGTCAAAGAAAATGAATTCTAAAAACATATCAAGGTTTAAAACATCATTTGAACAATGTCGGAGAATCTTCACGACGATCAAGTATCGTTTTCATAAGCTGGAATCATGTTTTATGGAGATTCGACTACTGCTACGATTAGATCAATTTGAAGATGATGGACTTAAGATGATAATCTGAAGGCTTAAACTGTAACATCTCTTCTTTTCTTTGTAGGCTGAAAAGAAGACGAGATCTGAAAACGAAAGTCCTTCAATTTCTTCAACACTAAAAAGTTAATCTTCAGATACAGTTCGAAGGATTGTTATCTATAATCTCTTCACTACTTCAACTATACTGAAACGAAAACGAGATCTCAAAATCAATTTTGGAGATGATTAGATATAAAATTAAGCCTAAAAACTATTTTAGGAATTGAAAAGATTGATGAATTAGGAAGAATCGGATTTATATGAACCCTAAAATCTAAATACATGAAAATTTCAGTAGAAAAGATCTCGAATTCTCTCGGAAAATATGATCTTCATAATCTCTGAATTTGTTTCCTCCAAAGGATCGTGTATACACATGAAGGGCAAGATTAGAATTATGAAATCTAATAAAAAACTAAATTTAACGATTTTAAATGAAAATGGGAATTTTGTTCCATTTTTATTGGATATGGTTTTTATGGTAGCCACATAATATGGCTGGAGTTTTGATAACTCAAATAGTATCACCCTTATTTTTTAGAGCTTATTATGTAAATAAAATAGTTCAAATTAAGATAACAAACACAAATAGGTTCAGGAAATAACCACTAAGATTATAATCTTGAATGAAATCCACCGTGATAGCAGATTATTAAGATGTCTCAATATAGCTAGAAAGCTTCTCCATGGCTGAATGCACAGCGGGATCCATCATTGATACAAACATATGACTTCTGGTGCCATCGACCTCCATGGATATCTGAACCAATTACAACTGGGATATCCCGTCATTTCCACCATTAGTCACTTCACACGCACTTGTATCGAAGTCGGGGTTGAGAAAATCCTTCCCACCATATATTTCTCCCTACATTTATCAAAGTAATATAGAAAGCCATTGATTAGTATTATTAAAACAAGATCTTTACTGTCCGAACTAGAAAGTAACCGAATCAAATTATTATGTAGAATATATTCACGAATGTGTAAGAAAACATGCCTGATGAATATTAGATTGCTCGAAATCCTGGAAGTAATGTGCAAAATCCTCATTGTCCATTAAAGGAGGAAGTGAGCTCCCAATGTTAGAATCGTTCCTTAGTAGATCATATAATCCTTCAAATGGATCTTCTTCGTCTGTCCCAGCCTGCTCCGGTTGTTGCGCCTCTTGTACCAATGGTGCTGGTGCCACCGGTACAGTTGGTACTTGAGTTTCTTCTTGTGGGGAAATGGATTGATGATTTGCATTCGGAATTATGCCACCTCTGAAAGAAGCTTCATCTTGAGGAACAGTAAAACCATTAGTATTCATGCAAGGTGGTTGAGGGGTCGGATTAGAAACTTCCACTGGTGCAACTGAGGATGGTTCGCTGTTCAGGTAATCAGGGTCTGAGTTTGGTTCTTCAATTACAGAATAAGATGATTGAATGGCGGGGGATTCATGAACCAGACCAGGTACTTCCGTTACTAATGATGTTGGCATGTTAGTGAAGCTATAGTCCATGTTGTCTACGTTGTTGTCATTTGAGGGTGTACTAACCATAGGACCAATATGTAGTGTTCCACGAGAGTTGGTGTTGTCATTGATAATCTGAATTCCTGTAAAGTTGGTTGAATTGAGGGTAGAGGGTTGGGCTGAATTACCAACGAATGATGAATCGATGGTTGAAGTTGTTCCCATATTTGCCACATATGCATTATTATTCTGCCTCTGAAAGTTACCTCTTTCGTAGATAGTGCCAGTGCTGGTATTAAGTAGTCCAGCACTTTGGCCATTGTTTCTCCACCTCATTAAATTTTGCTGATGAACTAGTTGCATGGTGCCCCTACCACTTCTTCCGCCTCCCATTGACATGTTTAGAATCGATCGAGATGGCCTAATTGTGGTGGTATTCTGGTTTCCATTAGCAATGTCAACAATGTTTTGATGATTAAATGACGACGCATTTCCAGCAGCAACACTAGTTGTAGACCTCGGTTGTTGTGTCGATGCCATTAAGCCTTTGTTGTTGTTGTTCATCGGAGTGATCGATGATTGACCAAGTTGAAATCCTGCAACGACCATAGAAGCACTAAGATGTGAACTGTGGGTTTGAGTGTTGAGACCCTTAAAGTTGCCATCTCCTGATCCCGATTGGAATGACCCAAATGAGTATTTGGGTGTTCTTTGAGAAAAGTTTTGTGGTAAATTCATCGGCGCAGGCTCATCCGTAGCAAAGTTAGAGTGAAATGCTCTACTGGCTAAGGACTTGACAGTACTTGGCTCGATATATCGGTTGTTTTCTACAAGCTTTTTCACAAATATCCTGTATTTCTGCAAAATATAATCAAGTATATAATTAGGAAATAAATAAAATGGGTCCTAACTGCTATTATTTAACGAGGACCGCTAGCTATACCGACCGAGAAAAACCCCAAGAGAAATCTTGTGAATCTTTTCTGGCATGTGTCACCACGATGCCACAAAAGGTTCATTTTTTCTAATTGAAGGCACAGTTTAATGTTTTGACAATGTTTTGATATATGAGACACCTATGAATCACTTTCATGGGAATGATACGAAGAATCATTAAAGACTTGTTAATGGCAATTATATCGATCCGATATCCTTGTAGTAATTACTATCAATGAGATGTTTTTCTCCCTCTATATGTATATATATCATATATCAAGCCGTAGATTCTATTGTAATTATTATTCATTCTATTGAATCATCAGATATCCTACCTGATTAACTTGAAAAATGACCAACATTCTTAAACTCTACATAAACAAACAATGAGGTGGTTGATATATATAATTGATACAACGTGTGTATGAACTTAAATACATGCATGCTTGCCTAAACATCTTTCATTAAAAGTACTAAAATAATTTTGTGTTAAATAAAATTGATTTCGGTATATCGATCAGGAAAAAGTAGATTTTCGTATCATGTTTGATCTTTGAAACTAGAAATATAACATAAGCAAACCTGTAGATGGCTCGCTACATTTTCTCTGGTTAAGCCAGGGATTCTCATATACTCGAGTATTCTCTTTGGCACACCCTCTATTCATCAAAAGAAAGGAGGCATTGTTAATCAGTGTTAGAAAAATACACATGCATGATAAAAATCAATTTTTTTTTTGAATGTTGTATTAACTATTCCAAGATAGAGAATGATGAAAAGGTCTTACTGTCTACGCCTAATTTTTCAATGGCATCAAGGAAGTGATTGTGTAATTCAGCAGTCCAGATAACCCTTCGCTTCTTTGGAGCAGCAGACCGCGCGCGAGTTCTTTTACCATCCCCTGGTTGTTCTCTTGAAGGTTCATTCCTCTTCCTTGATACTTCAGTTCTGGAATTTCCTTCATTATAATCAGATGATGATGACACAGGAACCCTACTAGTACTCTTCTGTTTTTCTCTTGGTGAATCTTGACAAAAACTTTCCATATCTTTTTCGCACCCCTTAGGGTCTACCTTGCTTTTAATAACATGCTGCCATAGTTTCTCAAAGTCAGAACAAGTCACAGGCTTGTACAGATAATAACCAGCACCGTTCTCTAGTGCTCTTGTCACCATTTCGGCCTTTATATCTCCAGACATCACTGTATAGATACATTTTCATGTACACAGTAAAAAAATGATTTTAGAAACACTATTTAAACTATCAACGATGCTTAGCTAGAATGTGAAGAGACATGTACCAATTTTTTTGATTCATATGCATGTATGTAGTTTTATGAAAAACACAATGAGGGGAAAATAGGGTACTGATATAAAATTTTATCTTGAAAGTTTTGATGATAAAAGAGGATTAGATTAGGTATAGCACTTCAATTAGACTTACGGAGCACGGGCACGGTAGCGTATTTCCGCTTTATGCGGCGGAGTAATTGAATTCCATTCATTTCTGGCATATGAAGATCACTTATGACAAGATCGAAATGACGGGGCTTCTCTTTGAGCAATTTTAAAGCCTCCCTTCCTCCTCGAACACCAGTCACTGAAAGTAGAAACAATTGAAAGTTACCAATGGTAAATTTTAGGATATCAAATCTCTTATCACGAATACAACTTTGATACTCTACTGAGCCTAGTGGTACATATCCAGTGATCTTGATACTACAAAAACTCGATCATAATAAATCTGTTTTTTATTTCGAAAGGCCTAGTTTAAAAGTATTCCAGTTTGATTTTTTTCTATTTTTTTTTGGAGGGGAAAATAACGGAAAACTATATAAAAGTTAATACTAAAGCTCCCCCTTTCCCTCTTATTTATATTGGTTACCCTAAAATGATAAAAAGTAGAAAAAAAAAAAGTTTTTGTTTTGTTATTTTTCCCCCCATTTCTTTGGACTAATTTAGCTTGTTAGCCAAAAGAGTTAAAAACTACATAAAGTGAATTTGCAGCCTGAAACTACTTAGTAGTACAGTGGAATTTTATTGCCTTTTCCTTTTAGGACTGCTGAGAGAAAGTTGGATGCTCCTCATAAAACAAAAATGTGATGATTTAATAGATTTGTAATAGTCTTGAAATTTTACTGTTAGTGGTGAAAAATTGGAGCCCAAAGAGAAAATTTGAATAATATGCATCATTAATCAAAATCCATAAAAAAAACCTATATTGTTTGAGGTGTAGAATTCAGGATTTAGCTTCGGGTTCGCATGTAATACTATACCGAGTCAATTGAACCTCTAAACTCTTAGACTGTGTTTGATAATAGAGAAAGGAAACAATTTTATGGAAAGTGATTCCATGGAATCAGTTTCCTGAGGAAAGCAAGGAAAGACATGGAATTACATGGAATTAAGTTTAAAACATACTTTAGGCCACGTTTTTTTTTTACAATTCCATGGAAACAGATTTTTGACCAAACGACGACATACATGTTATTTCCATGGAAAGATGAACATATGTCTATGGAATTAACTCCTATCAAACACAATCTTAAGGAAATTGACTTGATGGTTTAGGCGTCAGATTAACATTAACTCATTTTCCTACTTTAAAATACACAAATATCTTTACAAATGAATGAAAAATAAGAGACATCAAACAATTATAAAATAATACTCAATATAACATTATATAATTGACTCAAATTAATTTCTAAACTTTTGAAGGATCTTAGCCAAAAAATGCAAAAAAAGAAAGAAAAAAAACTTCTGAAAAAGATTGATCCGGCGTCTTAACGCGTCAAAAATGTATTATCTGTTTCCTGATTTAAAATACATAGGTATATTTCTACAAATGAAGAAAAGAATAAAGGTTATTAAAAAAATGCTCCAAAATGCTCACGAAATAAATACTATAAAATGAAATAAATACTCATGAAAATTAAAATCTATAAAAATTTTATTTAATTATTGAAAATAAATGAAAAGTATTCAAAGATACATAGAAGCCAATAATATTGCTGACAGATTGGCTAAAGATGGAGCTTCTAGGAAGCACGAAGGCACTTGGGTCAGCAATTTACCAGACTTTTTATCTGTTTTGTTTAATTTTGATGTATGTTACTACACCAATATTTGTTTCTAGTTTTGCTGCTTAGGTCTGTTTTCAGTCCAACTTATCAAAAAAAAAAAAGAAAAAATGAAAAGAAAAGAAAAATACCGATCTCAACTTCGATAATGAAAGGAAACGTCGGGAAAAATTTGCAGTCACTAGCTAGTGATCAATGTTTGGTGAATGACATCAAGAGTGAACAATTGAAAGGAAGGATGAAAAAAACAAAGATTAAATCAAATACTTTCTAAAAAAGAAAAAAAAAATCAAATCAAATAACTTTGAGATATTACCAAACCCTAATTAACTCTCTAATCACAATCCCTTAAATAAAAAAAGGCACAACGAAAAAAATACCAAATCAAAAACACTACCTTCGTAATTGAACTTTTGAAGCATAATGGAAGTTATAAAAAGACATGCAGTATTGTCATCCACGACCATTGCACGAAGACCTGCCGGAGCATCATCTTCCATATGATCACTAGTATTGGGTGAGCTATGAGCACTGTTCAACGACAACGAAAGTCTCTTACGAATCACATCAAGATCATCAAGATCATCAAGATCACTATCACAAGAAACATCAGTTGCATCCATGTCAAGTACTCCTGAATTTATCTAAAGAAAAAACTTGGGATGAAGTAGAGAGAACACTGAGAGAAAAAGGAAGAAAACTTTGTGGTTTTTTAACTCACAATAAAAGTTGCTTTTATAGGGGATCTAGAGAAGCAAATAGAGGTCTGCGAGTTCACCAATATGCCGTGTTTATTATCTTGTCAAATTATTTCAGCCTGTTAGAAGAAATGTACAAAATTTGTTATGAATTCAGTTTCAAAAGCGTGAAAGTGTAGTTATTATGGGACTAATACTAGTCTCAAAGGTATCAATGTAATTTATGTTGCCCATTTAAAGAATGAAATTAAAACTTGTATATCATTTGTTAAATGCCTAATCTCTTTTTATCCAAAGAAAAGATTACTACCATATTTTATTCTATATATACACCGTTGCTGTATATATATTAGTTTACATTAAACCTTTAGAAATGTTGTTTCACTTTGATTTTGTATCCACGGCTGCTAATAGCGGATACTAGTGTTGCAAAGGCGGGCACTAATATTGTTTCACGGAAAACTTTTTTACCATTTTATTTTATAGAGATTGGTATCTTCTCTAACAATATTGATATTTGTAAGTTATGTTTATACTCCTGTTTTGGTAGACATATTCCATTTTTTTTATCGATTAGAAGAAAATAGGAACGTGCTTATTTGGTCGGAAAATAAAACCAATTAATAGTTCCAGAAAGGATTAATATGTCTGCCCATCAATCCAACACGCATTGATAAGGTTTGTCCACAGGCATGAATGGTGTTCAATTTTCCACATTCTGAAAGCTTCATTAGCAAAATGTGGGACTCAGATTAACAAATGCTAGGTAGTTTATTTACACAACTGTGCAGCACATCATCAAGAACGTTTTTATTTCGGTGTTATTGCGCGAGTTCTTGGTGTTTGACGTCGACACCGTGTATTGAGAGCTACATCATCATCCTTTACCAACCCCATACCCCATATTAATGAAATGAGATTTTCTTTTACCGAACATTCAGGGATTCTGTAATAAAAGCCTTTTCCTTCACATTAGACATGCGATTTTCTACCGAAACACTAGAAAATAAGTTGTTGTTTTTTCTGAAGCAGAAAATAAGTTGTTGAACGTGAGAAGGGCTAAGAAATGACATTTTCTTGTACATTGACAGGCACTATATCTGTATGGATCAATCTTAGGAGAATTTTGTGACAATATGCCTATTTATGCCATGAGAGCCTTTGCCAAACTTGCCTTAAATAGTTTAACCATTTTTCTGTTGTTGTAGTTACTTACACGGTTCCTGCAATTTTCAAAACAATAAGTCTTGATGAACCGCCGAAATAGACTACGAAAAAAACCACTCGTCACGAAGCTTTCAACGGGCCCCACCATAAGTGGCCCCCTGCTGTCCTCCGGTGGGGTCCATCGGGACCCAACAAAAAAAACTGTGAGAACTTTTTGAAATGTTGTTTTTGTGTGGTTTAGTCACTCGGTTTGTTTAGAACCACTGTTTTCAAAATGGTTCTCAGAGCACTTTTGACCCACCAAATGGATGTTGTACATTTGTGCTGCATATCGTTTGTTGATTTCAGATTGGGTGATTCGAGTCAGTACTTTTTCTTATTTCCATGAAATTCCAGTTCAATTCTGGTGAACCTTTTTTTCATTTTTTATGTGTACGAGGTATTATAGGTGGACCGTCGAAAAAGTTAATCTGCCAACAAATACCCAACACGTACGTGCACTTGTTAATTTTTCATGAGTTTTTCTATCGAAAAATTATTGTTGTTTTTACTTTTCAAAATAAAAAGTATTTACTTTTCAAAATAAAAAGTAAAAAGAAAAACAAAACAGAATTCAGGGTTAAATTAGTTAACACATGGCCCAATACCATCCATGTTTAACTTAACCCAAGTACATAACTCCCAAAATTAAACCACAGATGGAAATTAAAATGTAACGTGTGCACACACATTAGAGTCGAGTGATCTTTTATGACTAACGAAAAACAAATGGGGATGAGAATTTGTATCTCAACTAAAATTTTAGTTGGAATGGAAATTTAGTTGCATAGATTTGGTCGGACTTTTTTACTTACACTGCTATCCCATCATTAATTGTACATAAGACAAGATGCATGAGTATCGATTTCAATCTATTTTTTTTTAAAGTGACCTAATAGGTAGATGAAAATTTAATATAAATTAAATAAAGACAACAATTTCAATATATTCACCCAAACAACTCATTAAAGGATTTAAAATACAATTCTCAAACACACGGATTATTTATATAGATAGGTGAATGTCTCAATTTAATACCACAAAAAACAACATCGTATGTTACATTATGGAATATGGATGATATCACCGAATAAGAAATATAATTATAGAGAAGAGCAACGAAATCTACAAATAAAATACAGCCTAAAAGATAGAAGATCGAATCATGATCCACGATAATTGATACAAGCATCCGACTTTTCAATCCAGCCATATCTAATCAGCTCGTTCTAGCTAAATGATGTCATTATCATCAGTATCATTATCTACTAAATACTCGCTTATGTTGAAGTTGGGGTCGAACATAAAATCATAGTCACAAGCGATCCGGCTGCAGTGGCTGATAGTACCGATGTTTTGCGGATTAATGGATAGCTCATTCTCAATAAAAGTTGTTTCATTTTTTTTGGTTTCCATATTCGTTGTAAAAACATGTTGCCATAACTTCCCAATGTCAGAAAAAGTTAGGCCTAATTTTGGTATTGCTACAGCTTTTGCAAAAGCATTTTTCTGTCGTGCCTTGTTGTGCAGTGCTGTGAGAAAAAAGCAGCTACACGTTTAGTAAAATATTAATTACAGTTAAAACTGATTAACAAAAGCAATCAAAGTGTTTTGGTAAAATATCATATTTAACCATTGTTGTTGTAGAAAATGACATACATATATCTGAAAATAATTTTTGTTCAATTTTATTGGATTCAAAGATAACTAAATCTTTTACTATTAAATATAAACATATATAATATTAAATTTATTTAAACACTTTTTAATATATATCTATATTATAAAAATAAGTGTTGCTTGTGTAGACTGACAAATCCGACCATCAATTTCATCATCCGACGGCGCGGAACGCGAGTTGGGCGAGGGATATTTTCGTGCGTCGGATCCCTGGTTTCCCGATATTGATAGAGCCCATTAATAATAATAACTTGATTTCCTTTCATAAAGAAAAAAAAAACGGTCCAACCACTGGATTTCCTTATGTAGCTAGGCTCCCATAATAATAACTGTGCTTCCTAAGCTAACTACAATTGAACGTCTATATATAAGCAACTTCGCCATGTAATAATCCCTAACCCCGTGGATGTAAATCAAATTGATCGAACCACGTAAATTTTGTGTCTTATTTTTTATTTCCATTATTTTTATCTTTATTTTCATATCAAATAAGTTTAGATCTAGAAATTATAGTCATGATATATAAGGGGTGTGTTGTGGGATTTCCTGCAACTACATAATGGCGCTAGAAACAGGGACGAGTAAAGGATTTATCCTTCCTGTAACTTGTTGATTCAAGAAATTTTCATGAAGATTAGTTGTTGTTCATATTTTTCTAGATCTACAAAATTTAGGTTCAAAAATGGAAACTTTATGGAAGAAATAACACTTTCAGGGAGTAAACATCATCAACAATTCAAAAGACATGAAAAGAGTGAGAGAAAAAAATTAGTTGTTGTGGTGAAATTTAAGGAGAAAATGGAAGTTTCAGTGGAAGATTTTCATGTTCAGGAGAAGAAGGCAAATGTGAAAGAAATTAAGGTAGGACGAAGAATAGATAAGAGGAAGATGCTGCAAATTTCTATCACAAACAGAAATTGCACAGATGGTTTGAGCTGGAGCGAGTAAACGATAGGTCACGGGTTCGAATTTCGCAGAGACACATATTTTTCATTTTCTTCTCATTTGCATGAGAGAATAAAAGAATAAGAGAAAAACATTGTGCGTTTATTTCGCAAAGAGATTCTTGAACAGTTGGTCAAGAGAACAATATGTACATTCGTGGTCGCAAGTTCGATCTTCTCTGTGAGCATAGTTTTCTTCTTTTTACAGATAGAGAAAAAATGAATAATTTCGCAATATTGTTTCATTAGTTCGCAAACAAGAGGTAGCATAGTTGGTCAAGCTTCGCTAGAGTGAGTTGTAAGACTTGAGTTCGAATCCCTCATCAAGATTAATTTTTCGCACATTTTTGAAATCCTAAAGGCGAAGAAATGGAATAAAGTACCACATTGTGTGTTTCTTTCTCAAGCAACAAGTAGCGTAGATTGTCAGAGAAGGAGTATGCATACTAGAGGACATGGGTTCGATTCTCCCTGCGACCAAATAATTTTTGCTTCGCAAATATTCGTTTCGCAGAGTTGATATTTGATTACTTCGCACAGTCTTTGATTATTTCTAATCAATTCTTGCTTCTCGCATGTTTATTTTTATTATGCGAAATTTAAACAGAGTTGCCTCTTACACAGTTGGAATTTGATTACTTCGTAAGAACTTTGATTACTTCGCAAAAGAGGCTTAGCACAGTTGGTATGGTGCGAGAAAATCCAAGAAGCAGATTAAGGGTGCAAATCTCACTTCTCACATTTCTTTTTTGCTGCGCGAAATTCATACATTTCAAGGCATTTATTCACTTCTCTGATGACAAAGATTTTACTTTATACTAAGAACGAATAAAAATATTTTTTATTTGATTTACAAAAAGCGATTCAATCGCACGATAACAAAAATTTCAAGATTTCAAAAATTACAAAAATTACTAAGATTTCAAAAAAAATTTAAAAAAAAAATCCATTTATATATATTTCTAGAATATTTCTTTTACAGAAAATAAAATATTTTTGATTTGATTTATAAAAATTTCAAGATTTCAAAGATTATAAAGATTACTAAGATTTCAAGATTACAAATATTTCAAAATTACAAAGATTGCGAGATTTCAAAATTACAGAAAACTGAGAAAATTCAATTTACATATTTCTCTAGAATATTTCTTTTGCAGAGAATAAAAAGATTTTTGATTTGATTTAAAAAACGCGATAGAATCGCAGAATTACAAAGATTTCACGACTACAAAGATTTCAGAGTTACCATGTATTAGAATTTCTCTTGAATACTTATTTTGATTCAAATGATATGATATTATGAGTATGAAAGAGATGACAGAAATGAAAAGATGAATGAGAGAATAAAGAAACGCGAACATTTTGCAGAAACAAAGAGACGCGAAAATTTTGCAGAAACGCGAATAAAATTTCGCAGATAGGGGCGAACCTTTAGGGCGTACACCCTAGTTCGCGAATAAAATTTCGCAAGAGGCAAATGTAAGACCTAAAGTACATCATATAAGGGGGTGCCTGTTGCATGGCTCAGAGAAAGGTTACACCGCCCCCGGAACCTGAGTCATGGAGATTTAGGGTCAATAAAGCCCATCCGGGAGAGGCACCTTGGATTCTCAGCTTAAGCATATGACTTAGGTTGGGCGACTAAGGTAATAAGGACCCTCCCAAGGAGTGCAGAATCTGATCAAGGATCCGAGGTACATGGTTGAGTCAAGAGTGCCAGGGGCGTTTGAAGCATCCTTGCCATTCTTGACAAGTCTTGTCTTATACTGCACTCGGCCCGAAGAAAACCCCACTTAGGGTGCAGTCTCATAAACATAATCCCTATAGGTAAAAGGGATAAGAGGATGCGAAAACAACTGGTTGTTGTTAAGACCGGATGGGAGGAGCTAACCTTGTATGGTAGAAGTACGCCTCCTTGAAGGGGAAACCAGGGGGGAGATAAGGGCGACACCCTCCATTAGGGATATGATAAGTGTCTTAAGACGCAAATGTCATGAGGCTTTTTACTCGCAAGGGTATTAAGGCTTGTCATATTTGTGCAACAATCCTGAAGAGGCAATAATACTAGAGAAAAAGATAAGACGAGATCAATGGGTCATTACATGAAAGTGTGAAGACGTCCTGTGATTTCGTCGCAAGACGAAAATGTCATGGGGCTTTATTTTCGCAAGAATATTTAGGCCTGTCATATTGTCGCAACAATCCTGAAGAGGCAATAATACACAAGAAAAAGTTAAGGCAAGATCAATGGGTTTTTGCATGAAAGTGCAAAGACGTCCTGCGATTTTGTCGCAATGACAAGAGGTGGCAAAATAAGACCTTTAACTAGGAAGGCAAAATAAGACCACATAAAAAAATGAGTAGGCAAGTAAGCTTGCGAGAATGATTACATGTAAGAAAACAAGCTTGCGAATATGTACATGGAAATGAAACTGAGGCAGTGAAAAATGCCGCAGACTTGATATTATGATCATACTGTTATGAGATACTAATAATGCAGGAAAAAGGAAAGATGAAACACAAGTAAGAACTTGTGAGGAACAATAACTACACAAAGAGGAATGCATACACTAAAGAAAAATCCAGAGAAATGGAGAATGGAGGCAATTTAAAGCTACATCAATTTTAGCGTGAAAAATGAGCTAAGTAACGCAAACATTAGCTATATATTGCAATAGATAAGCATTCCCATCATACTCGCATCATAAAAGCATTGCATAAGCATTTCATTGCATAAACATCGCATACACATTTCATAACATAATCATCACATAAGCATTATATTCGCACAAGTACTTTACAAAACTGTACGGAATAATATTGGAGAACTTCGCAATAATATCGCAGAATTTCGCAGAATTATTCAGAATTTCGCAGAATTTCGCAGGATTTTTCAGAATTTCGCAGGATTATTCAGAATTTCGCAGGATGTATCAGAATTTCGCAGGATTATTCAGAATTTCGCAGAATGTGTCAGAATTTCGTAGGATTATTCAGAATGTGTCAGAATTTCGCAGAATGTGTCAGAATTTTGCAGAATGTGATTATTTCGCAGAATGTGATTATTCCGAACGATATGATCATTTCGCTCAATTATTTCGCACAATTATAAGCAACTCGAAGAGATTATACTATTGCATGAGCACAAAACATGAGACAGAGGAAAGATGAGAATGAAGAAACAATTCGCACATTCAACATTTTCTCAAAGATTCTACCCTCATAGATAAAGAACAGAGGCAACTATGGATTACCAAGAACACATTTTATGTTCTTTATCTTCTCGGCAAGAATCACCAAAAATGGAGTAATAATTTCGCATGAATAGACGCAATACTTATTATTCTCATTCATGGACGGATACTTCTTACATTTCGAGAATTGAATATTTCTTATACTTCATCAAGGATACTTCATGCTTCTTATACTTCTTCAAGGATACTTCATACTTCGCATACTTCAAAAGATGATGCTTCTTATTTACTTCGCAACATTCCGGAACTTCACAAAAGAATAGAGGCAAGTACGTACTTTTCAAATCCAGTATTCTTTCGCTCGTTCCTTCATCAACAAAGATCAAAGACTGCTCCAACAACACGTATCTCGCTCCAACAACTACAACAATGGATTTTTTCCTGAAGATCGCTCTTCAAGCAATATTCAAGAAAAAAGAGGCAAGATGTAGGATCCAAATATCGCACAAGTATTTGTAAGTGTGCGAGATTCATAAAAGGCAGTGCGATAATGTCGCACGGAGAATAGGAAATAAAAGAAAATAGGAAATAAAAGAAAATATGAAATAAAAGGAAATATGAGCTGTCATCCACTAGGGAGCATCCTATAACAAAAGAAAGGTAGGAAAGATAAAAGGGACTTGTATTATTATCTTCTTATTCTTCCCCAAAAACCATAGAAAGAGAGAGAGCTCCAAATACTCATTAATATGGTCTCAATGTAATTCATATGTAATTCAATGATCATAGTGAAACCTAACTCTGTGGATGTAGATCAAATTGATCGAACCACGTAAATCTTGTGTCTTATTTTCTATTTTCATTATCTTTATTTTTATTTTCATATCAAATAAGTTTAGATTTAGAAATCATAGTCATGATAATACAAGGAGTGTGTTGTACGATTTCCTGCAACTACATCTCCATCTCAGAGAACTGCATCATTACCGTTACAAAGATTTCCTGATTATGTAATCGTTAAGATTGATTTACAATGTTAGATTATTAATTTAGTGATTTCATCCCTCACAAAGCTCGGAAACGGAGGTCCTTCCGCCAAAGACCATGGTATCTCCCATGCACTTTGGTTGTTATTTGATTTTTCTTTTGTATTTAGCTTGCAGGCATATGCTGATGGCTACGTTATTTTGGATGTGCACTACTCATCCTCCTTTCTTTGTACAAGTTCAAAATTTGCAAGGTTTGCTGTCATGCCACTTAATTTGATCATGGTGGTTCAGATACATCCTTGATAATTATTTGGCATTTACTTAAACTGCAGTTCAAACCCATAAACGGACTAATCACAAAAAGAACAATTGGTCACACGGGAGAGTGGCTGATAACTTTGAAGGTTTCTGTTCTATGTCACTTCATGAAAAGAGAATATTATCTACCTCTAGCCATATATCACCTCACCAAAAGCGATTATTGCCTATCTATCTATAGTTTGTTCCAACGCCGACATGCATGGTAGGACACTTAATTTCTTTTAAAATGTAGCAGCAATTTCTTTCTTTATTATTATTGTTAATAGTGAGCACACACCTATGATCTATAGAGCTACTAACAAATTTAAGTTCGGTGTTTCCACTAAGAGATAGTTAGATCAATAAGATGGAAGGGACCTACTCCTAATTTAAGACACCTGCAGCAAACGAGACCAATATTGAGTCCATCCAACCCACTTTGTAGCATCAAGTCTTCATTGGTAGATAAGTTCAATTATAATTTTTCACATGTAGAAATCGTTTATAAAGATCATAGATATATTAGCTAAATACTGTGAATCGTACCTAATGTCCGCGGTTTATAACCCGACTACTAAACATGTTAGTATGATGTTTACAATGCAGGCTGCTATCACCTGACTAACTAAATATTGGGGTTGTATAGGATACCGTCTACTAAACAAGCTACTATGATTCGACTAACTAAAAAATATTGAGGTCGTTTACGATGTCGGCTACTATGATATCGGGGTCGTTTACGATGGTATTATGATCTGGCTTATTAAATATTAACCATACTACTAAACATGTTATTATAATCCGATTAACTAAATGTTATGATTGTCCCTGACTGCCGGGGTTATTATGACCCGACTAACTAAAAACGATATTATGATCCGGATAATTAAACATTGACCCGATTAATTAACGAAACGTGCCACTATGATCCGACTAACTAGACGCCGTGGTCGTCCCTAACGGCCGGGGTCATAGACCCTGGCTACTATGACCCGTCTGACTAAACACGATATTATGACCTGGCTAATTAAACATTAATCTGGTGAACTAAATAAGCTACTATGTCGACCTGACTAACTAAACACGATATTATGGCCCGTTTATTTAAAATCGGAGCCGCAATTCCTAGCTAACTGAAATATTATGAGTGGACCCAGACCGACCACAAAACAACAAGAAAATATCGAAAGAGGTTGAGCCCGGGGTGATACCTAGTATATTATATAATATATACAAGTTCAGTAAACCCGTCCAAATGGACGGGCAAGTTCATTAAGTGAACCAAAAGAATAAATCCGATATCACTTCTTTTCCAAAACAGATGTGAAGGTTATTGGATGTAAATGGACATAATGCTAATCAACTCTGATCTCTGCCAGGGTTTGACAGAAAGATGGAAAAGTACCAAAACAAAATTGAATGATGGTGCGCATTCCATCAGATTAAAAAAATGCCAAGGTCTGGGTGAATGATAGTATGTAATTTACAGGAATATATACTGGTTTCTGATTGAACAACATTTATTTGAAGGATCACATTAATCTATCTTTTTCTTTGTATCATGCGCCAAAACTTCCATTGCCTTCAAATACAGTGTAATACACGAGCAAGAAAAATCCGTACAAATCAGTTCAAGGGCACTTCAACTTAGAAAAAGGTCGGGATACTAGACTGAACACCAGAATTCAAAATATTAAGTAAACATATAAAATGGAAATAAAATGTGAAGGGAGCCCAACCATGATTATTTAAAAACATTCGAACAACATCCTTGATAGCTAGATTCAGACAACTCCGAAGAACACATTTACAAAAAAATGAAACATAAGTGAGCCATGTAAGAATGAAAAGACGTAAATATGAAATATGAATCAGGACAACACCGTTCGGAGAGGATCAAGCAGTACCTGCCCCCACTTGGAGTAATGACACTATGGCAGCACTGGTAATCCAGAACGCCATTCACCTGTATACTTACATTAGTTACCATGAAAAGAAAATAAGATAAAGAACCCATGAAAACTGCAAGAAGATGACACTGAGGGGGTCACCTCAAACGGAGTGTTTAAAATGCAGATTTTCCCAGTGGGCGTTCTGAGCTTCTTTTGTGTAACAACACCTTGAGAACCATCAAGAAGATATTGCTCTTCAAGCGCATTCTCGCAATTTTCACTGGACTATGATGCAGATGAAGACTTTGTTAATAAGAAACAGAGCCTAACAATCAACCATGTGCATGAAAAGAACTTGAAAGATGACACCTTGAATTTGCGTTCTTGTAATAATAAAGAGAAACATACTTTAAGTTTTGCAGCCTCCACGATTTTTGGATGGATGCATGCTCGGATGTGCTCCCACCAGAGGTATTTTCCCTTGCCAGATCTCTTTTACCCTACAATCGAGTTTGTACCCTCGTCCAAGATCAACAATTGAGTTTTCTTACCACATTTATCTTCATGGTGATTTTTTCGCAAACACCTTAACAACTTATCTGATATCGAGAAGTAATCCTAAACCTTTTTATCACATCCCCATTTGTAAAATTTAATCACCAAAGTATAAAAAACATGTGGAACGAATTAGACCTTTAACAAAATCAGACTCCTAAATCAAACCAAAGATAAATAGAAAGATGAATTCTACTTAATGAATTTTCATGAATTTGTTTAACCTAAATTTTTACAATCCTTGTACTCAATTGTTATAAGAAAAATAGTACAGTCAACCATTGGAAATTTTGTTAACAATATAAACATAAATCCTCGAGTGTGATTCTTTTTTTTTTTCTTTCTTTTCGATAAAGATTGAACGGGGAGAAGAGTTTGAACAAAGATATTATAACAATGTGATCTAAACGTTCAGGTTTATATATCAAACCTAGTCATAAAAACTCAAGGTGCCCAATCAAATGTTGGGATTCATTAAAACTCCATCGTAAACAAAATTGATATAAAAACTCCAAATTTTTTAAAAATTGATACAAAAACTCCAAATTTAAATGTTGGTTTCATCAAATTTTATTTTGGTTTCATCATAAAATTTGATGAAACCGAAATAAAATTTGATGAAACCAACATTTAAATTTGGGGTTTTTGTGTTAATTTTGTTTTGATGGAGTTTTTGTGTTACTTTTGTTTTGATGGGTTTTTTGTGAAAGGATGGTGACACCTCTGGGATTATAACTCGCGGACCATTTATATATAGGAAAAAGAAAATTGGGAAATGTTCTTACTTGTAACATGAACGGATTGCAGAAGTGCACATGTATCTCAGAAATTGATCACGAAGTTGCAACAAATTTTGTTGTTGACTGGCCAACTCTGTTGTCATCAAATATCAAACTTCTTTTTGATGATTTCGAGAGATCTATGGTGACTATATATGGTTTTCAAAGCGAAGAGTCGTGACACTTAAACTGAAAAGCATTGCGTGAAAAGTTTCTTTCTCAAGGGACTCCAAGCTAAGAGCATCTCCAACGGGAGGTTAGGTTCCTTTTTTTACGGATTTTGCTACTTTTTCCCAAAAACCATTTCCAATGGGAACTTGAAGAACAGATGTGAAGATTACGTGGCCGACGGTTAGGCTTAAATCCTCTAGCCCATCCTCTGATTTCATAGGTTTTCCTAGAGGATTTAATCGTTCCATGTCATCAATAATATAAATTCAAATTTGTTTTAAACAGATGTGTTTCTGAAATTTTTTCTGTTCTCCAAACAAGCCAAATTCGAGTTTGCAATTCTCTGTAAATAAATCTCGTATATGAGTTTACACAACGAGAGCACCACATGGAGAAGACGAGTAGAAGAAGAAGAAGGGTTTCTATGCCATATCAATCAAAATCAGTATCTGAAATTGTGTTATAATCTAGGATAGTATAAGCCAATTCAAGATACCCGATGTTCATGCAATGTAAGTTTCTCGATTTCCCTAATATTTGCAATATTTTGTTATTAGATTGTTATTGAATTGGTGAATGATGACTTTCAATTTTTTACCCAATTGTGTGCGATTCTTCCCAAATCAACGATACATTAAGAAAAGGTTTAATTTGGATGGGATTCTTTTATGCTGTATTCTTAATGTTGTAAGGAATTTATCTGTTGTGGCTGCTGATCCATTGTGATTAAGTTTGGAACGGATTCACTAAGTCTTACTTCTAATTGTTTGATAAAATGCTTGATAAACCTTTATACAAACTTGTGGTAGAATGTTTCAATTCATTAATTGACCATGTTAGTAGGTGTTTTACTTGGAAAAATTCCTGGTCCATGCCAATGTAAATCTCAGATTCATAAAATATGACCAATAAAATTCTGTTAGTTTGTTAGATAGAAGGGGGTTAATTTTTAAGAGTTTGAGATACTATATATGTATAAACATTAATCCATGTTAACTAAATCTTCCAAATCCAATATCTTTTGGTCTTGTTTTGCAGTTCTATTTTCAAACCATGTATTCAGATTCTGATGGGTCATCATCCAAAGATGAAGAATCATCATCATCCAGCGATGAAGAGTCGTCTACCTACCAAAGATTACTCAAAGCACGACGTGAGGATGATATGTTATCATCAGCTAGAGTAACAAAGAGACTGACTGACACATTCACAACTTATATGCCATCTATTGTAGCAATGTCGATGTTGAAGAGACCTCATGGGGGATCTGTTCCAGGAAGACGACAAATTCCTCGTGACACAATGCCTCGTCATGAGGTAATTGTTAGAGACTATTTTAGTGGGGGCAACTCAAAATACCCATCGGAGCATTTTCGTCGTCGCTTTAGGATGCATACTCATCTCTTTAACCGCATCTTATGTGGCATTGCAAGGTATGATGATTTCTTTACACCTAAACCAGATGCAACTAATAAGTTTGTTATCCCTTTACAAAAGATGGGAGCAGCAGTAAGAATGCTTGCATATGGTTGTTGTGTTGATTTTCTTGACGAATATTTTCAAATGGGTGAAAGTACCATCATATTAAGCCTAAAAAAATTCTGTGAGGCTGTTATCGGTGTTTTTGAAGAAAAATATTTGAGGAAACCTAATGAAGATGATATTGCACGGTTACTCGAAGAAGGGGAAGAGCGGGGATTTCCGGGTATGTTAGGAAGCCTTGACTGTATGCATTGGCATTGGAAAAATTGCCCGACGGCATGGCATGGAACACACACTAATGGTTTTAAACGAGTCCCCACTCTTATCTTAGAGGCAGTCGCATCGAAAAATTTGTGGATTTGGCATGCATTTTTTGGAATGGCGGGTACAAATAATGATATTACAGTATTAGATCGGTCTCCATTATTTGACGATCTTGTAAATGAAGTTGCTCCACCATGTCAATACACGGTAAATGGCAATATTTATGATATGGGATATTACTTGTCAGATGGAATTTATCCTCCTTATGCTACACTAATGCAAACTATTTCTGATGGAACCACTCGTAAGGAAAGATTCTTTGCTAAACGTCAAGAAGCCGTGCGAAAAGATGTCGAAAGAGCGTTTGGAGTGTTGCAATCAAGGTGGCACATTATCAAAGGACCAGCGCGTATGTGGCGAGTTAAAGACCTTGGAAACATCATGAAGACTTGCATAATTTTACATAATATGATCATTGAGAATGAGCAGGAACAAGGAATTGACCCAGAACGTTATGAGCCGTACCAAAAGGTTGACAATGTTACGGTGGAGCATGACTCTTCACTACTTGTCGCCAAAATGATTAGTCGTTTAAGACAAATTCGAGATAAGGAGGTTCACAATCAATTAAAACTTGATCTCATTGATCATATGTGGGACTTTTGTGGGGGCGAAGAAGTTTAGTTTACAGTAATTTAACCAGGCTTGTTGTTTCTGTTTTTTTTTTGCTTTCTTTGACTAAGGGAAGTAGTAAATTTCATTAATAAAAGAATTGCATTTTGCTTTTGTTTTTGTTTTTCTCGTATGCCTAAATTCTTTGTTTGACCTGTGCGTTTATTTTGCAGTACTTGTAGAAAAGACGTAGAAATTGCAGCAAATTCTCTGGAATCTCTTTGGTGACCTGTGCAAATATCCTGGAGTCTATAATTATCTATTTTATTTCCCTGTTCATATAAACCTTGATGTGTGTCAGCAGGTATCATGTTTTATTTCCCTCTCCCAGCACTTGCATTTTTGAGTAAGAAAAAATTTTTTAGAGGAACATGTCAGAAGCAAATAATTATAAATTAGTCCATTACTAGAAGGAAACTATTATGCCAAATTACAACCACAAAGTTTAGCTACTACAATAAAAGACAACAAAAGCATCTCAAATACTATGCTGAGTGACAACCCAAAAGAAAACAACAACATTTCAGCTGTAATGTTGAATGACAACCTAATAAAAACCAACAATTAACAGTAGTATAACGGAGAAACAACTCAAATACTATCGTCGCTGCTCTCAGAATCATTCCCCAAAGTCCCATCTTCTTTCCACTTCTTCAGTATACGAGCCTGGATTATTTTGTAAGCTTTTCTCAGAACTGGTTGCATTTTATCAAGGTCCTTATTCAGGATGCGTTCTTCTTCAATGCGTTCTTCTATCATCTCTTTCTTCTTTCGAGCTTCTTCCTTTAGCTCGTAAGCCTTTTTTTTCAGAGCCAAATCCTCTTTCATAAGTTCAAATTCTTTTCTCTCTTTCTCAATCTTCAGCTCCAACTCTTTTTGGCTAAACACATTTTGTTTCTCTATGGTGGACTGATAGCTGGTCAAAAATCCAATCACTCCCTTCTGTTCATGGGCTTTCTTAGCATTCTCCTTACTCAACTTTCTTCCTTCATCTGGGCGAGGAACACCCTCACTTTTGTTGTCCTCACTTCCTTCAGTTGATGTAATTGGTTCCTTTAGAGTGTCGAGATTGATGACATTTACTGGTTTATCTTTCTTTGAGGAGCCAGGCTTTGTAAGCTGCTGAGAACACCATTTCGGATTTTTTCTCATAACCTCCCAACAATGCTCAAACCTGAATGTGGTTCCCTCCAACGTTTTGTACATTTTTAAAGCTTGACTTTTCTGTAAAGATTGGAAATGAGTTAGATGAAACACTAACAAAAAACTCCATCATTCATTCTACTCCATGTCGTATACAAATACATTCTACTCCCTGCCGTATACTAATACCAAAATAAAAGAGAAATCTACATGTTTAACATAAACAACATTTACATTTTAACATGTGGCTACACATATAAAATGTCACTATAAACATCATGACCAGTAATGAGCAATAATTGTGACAACAGTATTAAAAAAGGTTTAAGGAATCAAACCATAAGTTCGATTGAAGTTCCGCTTTTCGGATTTTTGTTGAGTGATTCATAATGTCCGTGAAACTTGTTAACTGCAGCTTGTATGATACCCCATCGGCACGATAGAGCATTAGGATTGCGGTCCTCATCATAAGTTCCCATATTTTCTCTCCAAACTTTCAAGATCCGATTCCACATTGTGCCACCTGACTGCTCCCTTCCTATTATTGCATCAACACTAATGTACAGATATGCCTTCACTAGTGCAGTGTCTTCTTCAGTTGTCCAAATCCGCCGAGGAGGATTGGCTGATTGAGTTGTTGAAGGATTACTTTTTCGTTTCTTTTTGGACTGATTGCCAAAGTCCGGTGCTTGTGAAGGGTAAACAGGAGTCTGTGTTTGCGGAGGAGGAAAGATTTGTGGTTGTGTCGAAGAAACAGCAGCACTCATCATACTTTGGAACCCATAGCCAGGTCCTAAATTACCATGAATATTGTGAGGGAAATGGGACGGAAACTGAAATTGGGTTGGATTGATGAATTGATTTTGGTGGGAGATATAGGGACTAGGAGTAAACGAAGTAGCAGTAGCACTATAGTCCTCAGCCGCGGCATTTTCAGATTCAAACCTGTTCTGTTCACTTGCAGGATCCATGTCTTACAATCTTTCAACAATATATTTATAACATACCAAAAGTAAAACTCATCAGAACTCCATACAAACAAAATCACAAGTATATTGTGTGTACTTAAATCAAAACAATCTGATTGATATAGAAAGAACAAAGACACAAGGGACTACATCTGGTAACAAATATACTACAACAACACCAATTAAAAAGAAGGAGAAACTTACCAAAACCTAAACTTGCAGTTCGTGGTGAATGGAGAAGAAGAAAAGAACCACCCTGATTTATAGAGAAGATCACAATCTGGCGGGATTGAATTTTATTTTACCCGCGAAAGAAAATAAAAACTACCTATCATATCAATGTAAGACATCTGTAACACCACTTCCTCATAAACTTTCGCGATTGGAGATGGTTTTCCTGAACTTCCTATATATAAGGAAAGTTCGAATACAGATCAGCAAAGGATGTCTATTTTTTCCATCCGTATATATAGGATAAGGATGTGGCGTCTTTTCACGTATTGTTCCTGCCACATGGCACTCTTAACTTTCTTGGAGCCGTGAAAGTAAATCTGGTTTCGACATGTATCTTTTCACGTATCTTTACACATGTCAGCATAAACATTCCCCTTTGTATAAAAAAGTGTATATATATATTTTCAAAGAAAAAATTAAACTAAAATTAAGTAATTATTTAATATTATTATCAACTGTGTTATTAAACAAATATTATATTATTTATTATTTGTTTTTATGTATATATTTATGACAAACTAAATGAAATGGTATCATATAATAGTTTGAAAATAAAATATAATACTCCCTCCGTCCTAAATTATTAGTCCGCTTTGACTAAGTCAAGAAATTAAGAAGACCTAGGAGTGTACAAGACTACCCCTATTAAATTCTATATTATTACTAAAATTAAAAGAAGTATATGTAGTATGTAAAAAATATACATTGGTAATTATAATATTTATAGAAATATGTAAATGAAAGATAAAATAAAAATCTTTATGGATTGATTTAATAGATTTGTTTCCTATCGAGGAATATATCAGTTAATATTCAGATTGGAGATATTTAAAATAATTTTATAATTGTAAAAGTTTGAAGGATATATTTGAGAGTTTGACTAAAAAGTATGTCTATAACAAAAGCTGACCAGTATTTTAGGACAGATGAAAATAGAATACATGACAGAAATTTTAGGACAGAGGGAGTAATATTTAAACAATAAAATATAAGAAATAAAAATTGATT
This sequence comes from Papaver somniferum, assembly GCF_003573695.1. Lineage (NCBI taxonomy): Eukaryota > Viridiplantae > Streptophyta > Magnoliopsida > Ranunculales > Papaveraceae > Papaver > Papaver somniferum. Next base: position 106,677,385 of record NC_039361.1, on the reverse strand, counting down.
GTATATATATTTAAGGGTAATTTTTGTCATTTACAAAATAAAATAGGGGCAGAAAGGATAAATCAAACATTAAATTTTGGTGGGATCAAAACTTATGCTTTTGTAGCTTTTAAAAGCTCATCCTCCCCAATTTTTAAAAATTTAGGAATTTGGGAAGTGCTTTGGGAAAAAAACACTTTGATTTTTTTTATCAAACACCAATTTCAAAAATTATTAACATATATAGGTTTTGAAAATGCTTTTGGAAAAATAACAGCAATACCAAACCCAACGTAAGAGGCTTGGCCAGATAAAAAACAGTACCATTTTAGATTCCTCTTGTCACCATCACTGTGTGTATATATACGAATAAACATATATACGAAAATCATCTTCCATTAGGGATTTATATATGATTTAAAGTCGTATATATATATCAGCATGATAACAAAAGTTGCAAGAATAATTTATGATACAAAAAATGAGACGATCAAATATAAATCCCTAATGGAAAGCCACTTTTATTAGAGGGAAAGCTGACTTTAGTCTAGGTTATATGACTCCGAGTCATCATTGGGTGGATTCAAAATAAGCTTTCCCCCTATCAAAAAGAACCCTAATTTGATCCCAAAATGCTTAGATTGTTAATTTGATCGCAAGTGGGAAGTGTTAAAATGGAAGAAAAATATCATATCCAGGTTCGAATACGTGGCTGGTTTACTTATCAATACTAGTATGAGACTATATTGATACCGATTGCTAATGTTCCTGAGTTAGATATATAATTGGTCGTTAGCTTTGGTTGTGCAGTTGATAACTTGTCAAGATCCTCTCATATAACGTTGTCTTACTTGAGTATATGTCCGCCCAAACGTCCCTTAACCTATAATTATGTTTTCCAGCTATAACTCTCTATCCCTAGCTTTTTGTCTTTTCATGAGATCAAATGCACGATCTTAACATTCTATAGTAGTTTCAGGAAACAATTAGTAGGACTAATAATGGGAATGACCTGTAAATTACAATTGAAGCTGACATATATAATGGGTTTGTTTGCATCATACAATCTGGGCTCTCCTCCCTCCCGTACAACCTTGCACAGATCGCTTAAAGAAGTTCTCATAACATTCACAAGAGCGATATAGAAATCTACACTCCAAAAAAAAAAAGAAGTATCATACGGGAGAGTTTATTATCAATCCACCCAATAACGATTAAAAATTAAATAATCTAGACCGGGTCAACTTTCCTTCTAATAAAAGTAACTTTCCTTCTATTAATTATCATTATAAATTGTCTTTTTTAATTGGACTTACGAAACAAGGGAAGACCGGCGAACTCTTGCACTATGCGCTGAAGTAGATGAAATCCACTCATTTCTGGCATGTGTACTTCCCTTATGACAAGATCAAAATAACTTGGTTTCTCTCTCTAAGCATTTTTAAAGCTTCAAACCCCCTCGAACACCGGTCACTGAAAGTAAATACAATTAAGATTTACAAATTTAGTGTATATATGTGTAGAAATGCCCACTACTATACAAAACCAAAAATTTACGTATTGGTTATACAACAAGAAAGCCGTAGGAAACTTGCTAAACTGTTGAGAATTTGGCAACTATGTAAATATTGGGAACAATGGGCATGAGTAATCTTCTACTCCCTCCGTCCTAATTTATTTATCAAAATTGGGGATTTTTTTTGTCCTAAATTACTCGCCAAGTTTCATATTTTCCACTTTTTATCCTAATTTACCCCTATGTTGGAATCATGTCATAGTATTGAGAATTGTGTAATTCTAATTCCTGTGCACAATCTTAAATTCTCCTCTCTATATATATATCTTTTGTTTTGAATTCTTCAAGTAAAGACCAAAAAATTAGATATGTAAAAATCATGTATCTTAAATACTAGCTTGGGGTAAATTTAGAAAAAAACCTATTCTCTATACATTTCTTAATCTGCGTGCAAAAACCAATTTTGGCAAGTAAATTAGGACGGAGGGAGTATTTATTGACCGCTATTAAACCAAAATCTTTTGTAGGACCGTGAATTTGATTATTAACTTAAGTTTTTTCTTTATTTTGCTCTTGTTTTTCTTTTCCTAATTTACAATCCCAAAATTACCAACATTGCAAAATCAATTCATCTTTCTTTTTTGAAAAATGAATTAAATTTGTAAAAAAAAAAAAAATCCTACTTGGTTTTTGTTATATCTCTTTAACACAATTCTTTTTTTTCCTTCTAAATCTTCTGTAAATTATGTGGCCATAAAACTAGTACAACCTGTTAGAGCATGGCTCGGTTGAACCCACCAAGCGTTGGTATGTCAAGTTTGGTTGTCATATTTTAGTGAATCAAACCTCATGTTAAGAGTCGCTTGATTATGTACTAGAGTCAACTTCGTATAGGTTAGCTTGAAAGTATTAGGATATGAGACATTACAAGTATTGCGAAGTCTTGAAGATGTGAAGAAGGAAGGATCTATAACGACAACAATCATCTTTCCACTTGAGGTTAGTGATATTTGACTTGAACTGTTTCATTCCCTAACGTATTTTTCAAGTCGTGCATATTGAAAACATAACCGCGAAGCATATTTGAACTCTAGATAGACATAGTATTAAGGAATACAATACGAGGTTTATTGCTTCACCATTAAACTTTGTAGATAAGACATCTCCATAATCATTTGAATGATATTGTGATTGTGCATGGGTATGAGGTGAAAATTTCATCCTAGGGAACAATGTTTATGTGTGTTCTAAGGAAGTAAGTTCATAAACTTGTTTGTGAACCGAAAAGGAAATTGCCAGGTGTTATTGGTTTTGTTATTCATCGCATATCTTATGAACAACCAATATGTGTGATTGAGTATAATCGCTCACCACTTGTTTGTGTTCTTGGTAGAACTATTCACAAAGGCTTGACTTATGTATTGGTATGACTTTTATTAGTGAAACCGATCTTAAGTAGTCACCTGAGATTGTATGATCGGGTTTGTGTTTTGTCTGACCAAATATGGGAAAGGGGAACCGATCCTAGTAGGAGGTGAAGTACATCACAAAGGGGAACCGATCCTTGTATGGGGTGCAGCAAGGTTTATAGCAGAAAGGGGAACCGATCCTATGGACATGTGCAACACGTTTTTAGGCAAAGGGGAACCGATCCTATGGACATGTGCAACACATATAAGTTAGATACCATATATCTGTGGGGAACTGATCCTAGTACCTAGTCAACCGTATTTTGGAAAGCTAGTGTGACTATGCACAATACTCACATGGAGGTAGAACCGAAACTTGTTTTGGTAGAACCGTTAAACCCATGATTGTGATTGAATGTTGGTTTGATCAATCACATAGTTCTTGAAAGTCAGATGAACCAATTCTAAACTTGTTTGGAAGTGTGGCAAATCGGTTTCAAGGTTGTAAGTGTGAAAGAGAACTTACAAAGTAAGGATGTCGACATACTTTGAACATGTGTTGTGAATGTTTATTTCTTTAATTGTTCAAAGATATTCCTTAACAGCTAAGGGAAGAAAATCTCAGGATCGAAACATAAGTAAGTTAAGAATCTTTAATTAAGGTTATTAATTTCATTTTGTAGGGAAATTCCAGAATTAGTAATGTGCATTTACTAATTAGATTTTCTGAGAGATTTCGGTCATTATTTTTGGACAGAGCGTTTCCAGGAATTATGAAAACCGAATTTGTGCTTTAATGAATATCTTGAGAATATTGTCGGTTTTGGAAATTCCTTGGTGTCCAAACTTCCTTGTCTATAAATACTTGAAGTTTGCCTTTCTAGCAAACTAATCCTTCGTAACAACAAACTTCCTCTTTTGTTGTTGTTACTGGTGTAGCCTCCTATTCAGAGAGGAGAGTAACCTAATTAGGCGAAATATCTTACGGCCGCTCAGTTTAAAGTCTTCTTTGGGATTGAGAAGCTCTAGCGTGTATCGTTGGTGGGAAACTAGATAATTGTGGTTTATCTATTGTTTTCGATTGATCTGATTGACTAACGGTGGTTGAAATATGATTGCACCTAGTTTGTTTATTCTTGAGAATCTTCTCTTCTGATATAAGATTCACTCAATCTAGTTCAGACCTTCGAAAAGGATCTTTAGACTGTTGTGAGTTCTAAAGACGATCTTGCGATAATCCATTGTTAACAGACTCCGTTCTGTGCGTGATTGTTCACAAGAGATTCAAGTGATTATGTGCAGGTTTTTATTGAAGATTTAAGAAGATTTGAAGACAAAGAAGATATTGAGGATCTGACTTGGGTTTTATAATCTTTGGTGTGCACAATACTTGTTTTGGTAAAAGAGGATCCAATTAATAATCGGTTTATCCTTGTGGTAGATTGGATTGATTAATTGAGTAGATCGGCATCAACACAATTCTTTGGATTAAGAGTGTTGTTGGCTTAATCTTAAACGATTACTTCGGTAATTGAACATAAGATAGATCTAAGGACCTGACGAAGGAGTTTATGTTAAGATAAACGGAAGAGCCTTTGTCTTGAATAGAGTTGATACCAAACAGATTTGTTGTTCCTTTATTGTTTGGAATACGAACCAAAGGAATTGTTCCAAGTACGTGACTTATTTATAAGTTGGAGGCGTGGGAATACAGACGGAACTAGGTGAACTATAAGTTTAGTTTCTTGGTCTCAACTATACGAAGTTGGTGTAATTTTATGTAGCGGATTAATCCCGAGAGTATTCAATTCTGAACAAGGTCCCGGGGTTTTTCTGCATTTGCGGTTTCCTCGTTAACAAAATCGTAAAATGGGTCATTTGTCCAAATATTTTTAAAACATGGTTCAAATGGACGAGTAAAAATTAGTACGGGTGAAATGGACACCAAAAAAATAGCAAGGATGAAACAGGATTCATCCCGACTTAAACTTAAAAAATAGCAAGGATGAAACTGGATGCATCCTGATATAAACTAAAAATAAAAAAAAATATTTGAAAATGGGTAGGATGAAACTGTTTACATCCTGGCTATTTTTACATTTTTGTCTATTTAAACAGTATCAAAATCTAAATGTCCTTTTCACCCAGGAATTGTTGATTTTGGTCTTTTTAACCAATTTTGAATAACAAAATCTTGCTGTGTCATTTACTTTATATTTCCGCATTATAATTGTTTTATTATAATTAAAGTAAATCACACAAACGTTAATTCCTATTTACTTGATAAGCAATCCTATTGTGTTTGGTTAAGTTCGAACCGTTGTATAAAGTAAACATACTTCTTTAGTGTATTGTCTCGATCTCGTATCCATAGACGATCACACAAAGTGTGAACCGATTAGTTGTATTGTCTCGACTCAGTCCATGGACACACTAGTACAAACCTTCATATAGGCCACGTTTTTTTGTTTACAGCCTAGCCACGTTTCAGGTTATTTGTGTGGCTGTTGATCATAGGTATAACTATAGCCACGTTTTGTGTTACCCTGTATCCATAGTGCACCATTTGGTCATGGATCTGAACCTAAACCCATCAACTGTAGCCATAAGGCATCGTTTGGTCACTGGTTTCAGTCTAAACCTATCACATGTAGCCATAGATGCGTATATAGCCACATTAAGCAATTATGTATGTGTCGAATGTGTGGGATGGGTAGTAGACACATCTATTAACCCGTGACGGAAAGGGAATTTATTTAGCCACATTGGTTTGTCTATGTGTCCATAGTATATGGTTCATTAGACACGTACATATTAGAAATAGACACATTTTGTGAAACATGCCAAAAAAATTGACACATGGCTGCACCATTTTCTTTTTGAGAGGGTTATTATATGGCCACGGTGATTTTGTTTATGTGACCAAAGCTTCCTCCAACTATACACATCTTGCGACCAATCCAAAAGACTCGTATGGCCATCTATGTCGCACTAATGTTAATGTTGTGTATGGCTTTTGTCGAATCATGATCAGGTTAGAGTAAAAAATAGGCATTCTAAGTAATAGAACCCTTGAAAAGACATCTTTTTTAGTGTGGTTTAGTATATCTGCATCCGTATTCTAAGTTGTCCAATATTCATCTAGCTCGGAGAAAAACAAACATATCAATTTGTTCAGGCAGAGCGAATACGATATAATGTTTGGAAACATGAAAGCCACAATAGAAAGTCCACCACTTGGCTGAGGAGAATCTCAGTTACATAACCTGTTGGTGATGCATATTGGTGTGTGCAAGAAATACGTAATTGACGAGCTTAAATTTTACGAAAAATGAAGAAAACAATTTCTTACATAACACAAACTCCAAAACACATCAGATTAATTTATTCAAAAATTATGCTTGTATAAGAGTAGTGACAAATCTAATAATACTGCATTTTCCTTATTCCAAAAATGCAGCTGCAGATAACTTATACAACTGCCATATATATTTGAGTTTCAACAAGAGAAAAAGATACCCACTGCTAATGTCTTCGATCACATCGTTATCGTTGTTAAACTGAACAACAAAAACAAACCCATTAAATATTAACTTCAATACTATACCCCATAGAGATGGCAGCACCTTCTCGCTAAATTATAGCTTCATTGAGACTGCAGAACTGTAAGAATCGCTAACCTACGAAATTTATAGCATAATAAGTAGATAAAAGATTGTTCGAGGCTGGTAAAAATTCAGAAACTCAATCGAAGAAACAAAAAATGCCTCGTTGTTTAGAAGTTTAACGACTACTTGTGGAAGTCAAAGAGTTCCAACATTAACTAGTTGCGGTCCGAAGAGTTGCCAAAGATAATATAGCATAATGGCAGACCAAAAGGGCCATCATTTTTTTCTATCAGTATCATGTCACTAACTGAATAACTAGTGACTGAAGGAAATAAACTGACATACCAGCTGGAGTGTGTGATTTTGGCTTGCATATAAGTAAACCCCGGCAGTTAGTTCGGAAGTAATCATTTCGGGATTCTTTACCCAAGTCTTGTGGATCTACAGCCGGCAAGATATTATCATTCCAAGAAAAAATTATCCATTCTGAAACACAAACTGAACCAATAAATCAATTACATCAGCTGCACTTCAATGAAAGCAAAAACTGATAAGTCTATATGTTTCATTACAAAACAGTTGTTATCCCCCTGCCTTAAGAATTTGAAACACAAAAAATATATATGTACAAACATGGAAATAACATATGAAACAGGCCATATGCAATTTCATCATACAAACCCAGAATCATGCCACACAAACCCATAATAACACATTCATTTTTAACTCAGGAAAATTGGTCTAGTACTTTCTGTAATTAACGTTCAAAGGATGCCTGCCACTCGTAAATTGTGTGGTAGACTTTTTGGTTAAGAATTGTTGCAAGTTTACATACTCGTTTGTGGCCAATGGATGGAATAATACAAATGTAATGGAAAATGAACGGAATACTGGATTCGTAATTCACTCTTTGTGTCAATATTGTCCTAGCACTTCTATTTTATGAAAATTCTGGTGACCAAATAGTGAAATAATATTCTTCATAAGAACCGCATACCCTGAGTCTATATACAGGTGATGACCATGCCGGTGTTCCATAGTGAAGTTACAATTAGAAAGGTACATACCTATCGTTACTAATCAAAGAATACTTGATATGGTGCCATAAATGATACATTATTGTCGAAAAATCTTGAGATCTCACAAGCAAACTACCCAAAGGTTTTAAATGTACACGTCGAAAAATATAGTCACAAACACTGGCTGACGAAAATTGTATCATAACTACATAGAAAAAAATCAACTGCGCTAAAAAGACATGTGGAGAACACCTCATCAGCAAACAATGGCATGAAATTAAAAAAAAAGCAAGATAAAATTAATTATGCTTTCTGTCAAGTACATTTTCAGGACGGTACTTCTCCATCTTTTTTCTTTTCTGCTAGGTGGACTAAGTTAATGGACTGGTGGACTAAATCGTTCATTAAGTATATCATGATATATGCTCAAAGTAAGAATGGCACACTAGACCCAAGAAAGGAGGGAGCCAAAGCGCAAATAATGGATAGACAAAAGTAAAAACCCAAACACACAAAAAAAACACAACCTGAAGAACTAGACCAAGCCTAAACCGAACTTAAGCCAGCAACGAACAACAAAGAAAGAGGCTTTCTATTTCTTCTTGGTAGGGGTTCTCTTCACTATGCCAAGTTTTTCATTAAAAGATGCCCCTGGCCGAAGTATTTTAGCTTGTTCCCTCTCAGTTTTAGGAGTTTTGTACTAATCCTTAACAATGCCATTTAAGATGTTCTTAACCTTTACGGGTTTGCGTCTACTCACCTCGACAGAAAACTTCATTAACTGCATTCATGATTCAGAAATATCGCTACAACATTATCAAAATGCAGGAAAAACTAATCCAAATGTGGTATTCTTGCAATCAATCTATTGAAAATTGGTAATGAATGTTTTAAGTAATCAACACTTCCCGATCTACCTAAATGCTGTAAAATTTGTAAACGGTAGAGAAGATTTCAAATTGAATGCTAACAGTTCGATCCCAAGTTTCTAAGCTGTGGTTTAACCAATGTCGGATGAATATTAGATGCAATGCCAGCCGAACTGTTACATTGGTAAGCAAAATCCCCTGCCGATGTACTCACACCAAATCTAAGTGGAGGAGGAATTTTCAGAGTGATACAAAAACTTAAAATACTATGTTCAAAGAAAATCACTCTGCAAAATCATGAAATGACAGAGAAAAATAAACTAAGTTTTCATAAAGTTTCAACTAACACCAGAGAAGAACAGAACAGAAGCTCCTGTTCATGGTTCACAATCACATGTACACTCAGATTAACAACTAAACTATCTAGCTGATGGGTATCACACTTAAAAATGTACATTTGGTCTGCAGATGACTCAAAGAACAATGGTTTTTTCTAATGGCTATCACTTCTAATCCAACGATACAACATAATCAACTTTTTAACAGGATTTTGCATAGAAATTGATTGAAATCCAAAACAAAGGTGTAAATAAAAAATTAAGCAGAAATTTACCCTTTTCCCCAATTTTGGTTGAATCTAATCGATTTTCAACAATTTCTTCAACTTTTGTTTGTTTAATTAGTCCCTGCAGACAGAATATACATTAATCAACAAATATTGAAGATTCAAATGCTGTTGAATTCAAAAATTAAGAATGACTCTTACATAGTTGATAATGAAGATTCGCAATGATGATTCGAGAAAGAAGAGTGTGATTCGAGAAAGAAGAGAGAAACCAAGGCCGAATACTGTTTCTCATGTTACTTGTTTAGCAGATGCGTACACCTATTTATAAAAGCAAAACAAATTTTAGTTGATCATTTCTACAAACACTTCAAGGACATCAAATTATCAGCATACCAAGTTAGTTGATTTGAAATTAAACCATCAGCCTGTTCATTATGGTCAAGCCATTTCATTTTCTTCTTCCCAGAAGAGAAATCGCGAAACAACACCGGTGAAGGAAGTTTATAGACTACAAAACTAAGGGACATGAACAAATAACAAAACCTACGACATAGAAGTACATAAACCTATTTAAATCGGTACTTAATTCAAGATTTATAAAATCCCCAGATAACAAGAAATGTTTTCAAATTAAAACAAATATTCTTACCCAAAATCAATGTATGATAAACAAGATGAATCGGTATATCTTCCTTTTCTCGATCTTCAAAATCTCTGAGAAATAAAGAACTTCACGAGAAAGAAAAAATCTGGATAAAGAAAACAGATAGGTTACGGTTTAGGGTCGATCAAAACAAATATTTAGGGTTGATTAACCACTCAGAGAGGTGCCGTTTTCTGATTTGGTTGGAGAAAATAATCGACCTGGTTATTGATACTATGGTGGTGAACAATGGAATTGGTGAAGTTCTGTTCATGGGTTTTTTTTGAAGGGTTTCGGAAAGAAAAAGAAAAAAAAGGAGCGAAGAATGGCAAAATTCGGTAAGGTTTTCTTAGGGGAAAGAAATTTTTGTGAAATTTTGGAGGAAACAATGCGCCAAAATTTTGTTGTTCCCGCCCATCCAGCAATTTTTTCCCTCCTTCGTAAGTAGTGATCCATGTCACTTTTTCTGTTTGCATCTATGTTCATTGGATTGGAGATTCTGATTTTCTATTGGTCCCACAAACACCATACGGATCACACTTGTTTTTTTGTGCTAACTATTTTTTCTTTCTGACATGAAATTCCAATTTGCTAAATGACTTAAAACTATAATTTTTGTACACCGATGTATAAATAACTAGGTAAATTATTATAGAAGATTTGTTTTCCATATGAGTAAATTAGAGTTTAGTGACTTTATAAATTTTTGTTCTTTTGTGCATAACAAGTTACGTCAAACGAGATCTACTGAGTCGGATGAATTCATAAATCAGATGATAAAATTTATATCTTGAGCATTTTAGGAGATCAAGTGAAATCGAACAAAATTTGATGTTAGCTAAAGTAATGTGAACCTCTAAGCATTCGATAAAATTGAGTAAGATAAAACAAAATATAAATCATAAATCAGATGATAGTTTGTGAAAAACTTCAAGCATTAGAAAAGACCCGATGAGATGGAAAGAAATTTGAAATCCCTTATTATAAAGTAACTTACTTTGGTTAAACATGAAAGCGTCAAATGAATTCTGATGAGATAGAGCAAAGTCTGAAATCATGAATAGAATGAACACGGAGAGAACTCTAAGCACCAGATGAGATTGGGTGTTTATTAAAATTATTTGCATGTATCTATGTTGCATGTGTAATTTTTTTGTTTTTGTTTGCAGCCTTTGGTGTTCCAGTGTATGACATCCTCATGAGAGACTAAAATTGAATATCGAGTTAGACCCATATTTTAATGTTATGCTTTATAATTTTCTTTTCATCCCACATTTATTGAATTGAAGCAAAATGACATCATGTAGATGTACGGTCAACCGCAGAGGACGCTGAATGCATTGGTTTGTCTGAATGCAATTATGCCATTACTATCACTAGATATTTCTGAAATTCTCTAATTATCTACAAGTTGAAACCAAATTTACTTAATTTCACTCCATCTACCAAAATCACTAGATCATATTCGATATCATTAAATCACTAGATCATATTCGATATCATTAGATGATGTTCACTATAACTGACCAGGTAGTTCAGTTAAAATGAAGGATATATATGAAATTGAAGGATAATAGGTAACAATGATTGACGTCAAGGGTTATTTAACAGGTTTAATGGTAACGTGTGAAACTGGATAAAATTTGACGGATTATATTTTGAAAAAAATGATATTTCATAAAATTTGACAGATTATATTTTGATACCATAGTTGAAGTGGATTTGAAATTTTTAGTTTAAAGTATAATTCATTGTGGAGTAGATATATAAATCATCATTTTACAATACAACTAAAAGTTAAATTAAAATTAATACAAACTAAAAGTACACGGGTAGATGAACACATGATACGAAGTTGGCATTGGAGACTCCCGGATTTCTTTTATCCGTCTTTCATCTCCACATACCTCTATTATGTATTTTAATGATGTACATATGTAAATTTTTTTATATCAATGAAACCGAGAGGATCACTTTTTCCTTAAAAAAAAGTGCAACAATTATTCAGTTATAAATAAGCTATGTATCAGTGTCACGGTAGTACAATACGGTAAAGTCATTAGGTGATGATACGACTGACCTGACGACGCTGGCACCAAATTCTTTTGGGTGTAGCTATCCAAAAAGGTGTTAGGGCTCATCTTGTTGCTAGGCTCCCCTAATTTCTTACCAGTTGATGAACCTTCTGAGTTGTAATTGGTTTTTTTCAAATATTATACTCCCTCAGTCCAAGTTTACTTGCTTAATTTGGATTTTACAAAAACTTGAAAGAAATTCAAATTACTTCCACATACACCATCGATCTTTTTCATTGTTTGTTCAATATAATAATTTTCATATCTTAATTTTTGTTTCTTTCTTGATAATTAGAAAAATTTAATAGGAAATATACCAATTTTTTGGTACAAATTTGTTAAAAAAAAACACAATTTGGACAAGCAAAGTTGGACGGAGGGGCATTAATAAAAAATCCGAAAAATAAAGCATAAGCGAAAATTAACAAAAAAACAACTAGGTATTTCGTATTTGCTTGCCCGTAGGGTTAACACGAGATGGACGGTTTAGATTATGGATGGAAAAGTTAAATCATCGTGATCTCAATATGGCAGATTTTTTTGTTGAACATCAAAAAGTTGATGCATTAGGTTGCATCGAAACTTCAAAACTCTATACAACCCTAAATTACTTTTTCTTTCTCTCGCTCTTCTATCCGCCTCCACTTCTGTTTGCCTCCGTCTCTCCCAAAGGAGATGAGAACACCTCCTCCTCTAATGTGAATATTGAAGATGGAGAACCTCGTGAAAACCCTAACAAAACAACCATATCATTTTTCAAATCCAAAAACTCCCATCTTTTCCATCGTGAATCCAAAACTACAGAAACTCCAGTCAATCATACACAATCCCTAATCGAAGTGATGAAAATGATGAGTAAGTATGCAATATTTGATTTATTTGTCGATGAAACTTGATTTTTTATGTACTATTTGATTTGCTTTGATATATATATAAATATATATATTTTTTTTTTGATCTAAGCCTCTTTTTCTCTATTGTGCAGGTGTACCTGAAGCAGGCCCCAAACAAAAAAATAGTTTACTCCACCAAGACGATTCATTTCAGTCCACCAAGCTAAGAAGTTTAGTCCACCATTTCACATCCGTCCGAGTAATGAGTAAACTAAGAAGAAGAACAGAGAAAAAGAGGGAGGGAGATGAAATTGAGTTCAGTTATTGATCACAACATTGATGTTTGGTAAGAATTTTCTTCTATGCTTCCTATTATCATCCGAAAGGGTAGTAGCTAAATAGTTATTTGTTTAATCTTACTCAATTAGGTTTTGCAGAATTTCGAATTTACTTTTTTTTTTATGCTGTTAACTTTTTTCTGGGGTTGGGTTTCCGTTTGGCTTGATTTTGTTTAAGAGTCCTTACTTGTCTAAAATGGATATTAATTGGTGAAATTGTTAGTTTCTGGCTGCTCATTACAAGTTAGTTTTATAGGGTTTGGGTTTGTTGGAATTATGTGTTATAATGTTATTCAAATGAAAATGGAGTTTTTTTATCAATGCCTTGGGGATATTTATGAAAACAACTCGACATTAACTTAGCTGCGACCAAGGTTTTTTGTTGACTGAACTTTTCTTTTTGTTGATACACAAGTGTGCGCCACTGGGATTGAGTACACCTGTAGATGAGCGTCATACTAGCTTACGATGCATGGTCAGGCGAGGGAAAGGCAAATGGTGTCACATATGAGTAACTACTTACGCAGTTTATGTCACCTGGAGATTGAATGATTGTTCCACCCCTCCACCATATGATCCACATGGAGGATACCCCGTGCCTCCACTAGAAATGACTGCACAAGCCCCTCTACCACCACACAACGGTTATGCACCTCTCCAGGTGATACTATGATCTAATTATCACCTCCATCAATCAACGGGCGCTTTCTGATTGTTTTGTTTATTTATATTACTGTTTGTTTTCAAACCACATATCAATTTTTCATAAGCTGTGTTTCTCTTTTGCTAAACTATAATTTCCAGTAGAATTGAAGCTCCATTAGGAAGTGGTAGTATCAATTATTTGCTCTCGCTTGCACCGAAGAGTTTCTGTTTTCGTACCTCTGATTAGAATTTTACTTTTGATGCGTAAATTGTGCCAGTTGATTGCGTATTCACGTATACTGCAAGGTGAAGTTCCTAGTCTCAGCTACACTCTTCTATGTATATACAGGGACTGTCAGACAGGTATAGGACGCTCATGCATATGATAGACCAATAGGAATGGACTCCTGTACCTAGTGTGTCTCATTTTGTATCCAATTGCAGTATTTACCTCTCCTGGCTCCCCTTTCTAGTCACTGCCAAATTAGAATTTTTTGTCATTATGGTGCATACAGAGTTGTAACAATCTCTTATTTTTCTGGTGGTATAATCTCCAATTTAAGACATATCGATTATTCTTATAAAAGATCGTAGTAGTTCTCTTTGCAACCTATCCAGATGATTGAATCTGTTCCTTTTCCCTCTTTCTCTTGCAGGTGCTTACACAGAGATGCAGAGGAAACTGTGCTCAGATGGGAAGACTTTGAAAGGGGATTGTTTGGGGTTAATCGTCTTCGAAAATCCAACAGTGCATGTTTTCACTTAACTATCTACCTTATACGCAGTTTCTCTGTAAATGTAATAACAATAATTTTTCAATAATAAATAAAGAATATCTGAGAATTTTTCAGTAAACAGATTCACTAGTATCAGTGATTAAAATATGATACTTGATGTGATACAAATAGGTGGCCAATAGGTTCTTAAAATCTTGACATACGTACGAGGCCTAAAGACACCAATAGCAGAAGATTGCCCATATGAAATACAGTCACAATTTACCAGTTTTCATGTGTCAAAACGTAACCTACAGCCACAAAGAAAACATTTGATGCGTCTTTCTAAAGCTTTTGGTCATGGTGTTTTTGATTCCATGCGACTATAGCTTATGAATTAGTCATGTTATTTTATTAATTTGCGTGTCTGAATGATAGTTATGACCATGGTTCTATTGTTTTAGTCTAGCTATAAGTCATGAATTAGCCATGCTGAAACCATTTTTGCGTGTCTAAATTATAGAGGTAGCCATGGTTAAATAAATCCACGTGGCTTTAGGATAAACAATCGCCACATCGAAATCATGTATTGTATCTAAAAAAAGTCTATTGCCATGGTGTTAGAATTTCAATGTGATCGTAGGACATGAAATCACCATGATAAAATGACTCTTGCGTGGCTGATTGGTAGCAAATGCCATGGTTCAAATAAATCCATGTAGCTTTAAAGTAATCACTGGCCACATTAAACATAAATTGTGTGGCTATAAGGAACCTATGGCCATGGTTGTAAAAAAAACGCTCAACTACTTAAAAAAAACACGGTACCATATAGACACGGTTATAGGGATACGGCCGTGGTAAACCATGTGCAATAGTCACTTAAAGTTTATGTAGCCATAAAGGTACCCAGTTGTCACGGCACCTGATACCACATTTTTGGTGTGAAAATAATCCATGACCAAAAGCATATGGACACGGTGGTAAAGTGTAGCCTATGTGAAGATTTGTACTAGTGACAATCACTTTCGGAGAAAGGACTTATAGGTAGAAAAAGTTTTAGCTTGAGTTATATTTGGGTACCCTCGCATTTTCAATTGGTATCAGAACAGGCAAACACGAAAAGATCTAACAATCTGTGTTTGGTGCGATCCAGCCTATAAGAATTGATTCTAATGTCTGATTCAGTTAACGTTATGCAAGAGTCTAAATACTCAAAAGTTGAAGATGTTACTACTTCGTTGACTCGTGACCCTGGAGTTATGAATACATTTATGTCTATCTCTGATGATAGAGAAGATGCTGATAAAGAGTTGGTAAAACTCCTAAAGCCTATACAATCTTTGTCTTCTAAAGTACTTATTTGAAAGATAAAGTCGAATCTTCTTAAACAGGAAATCAGAGAAAAAGACATTCAACTGAATTGTGTAGCCAAAGAGAAAATGGATCTCGCTGTCAAACTAGAAGCTCTTGGAAAATCGCTTACATATAAAGAGACACGTCCTATGATTCTGACTAATGATATTGTTGTGATTTCTTCTGATGAGGAAACTAAAAGTCCTTGCTCGACTTTTACAGATTGTGAAAAACCGGTTTAATCACATGAGAAATAGATCAATATGATGGTAGTTTTCCCAAATACATCAAGTTAGAAGAGGATGAGAAACCAGCTTCTAGATCTACTGATGATCAAATGAAATCTTGTCCAAAGGAAACTTTGAACCGATTCCGTGGTGATTGTAAGGAATACAATTTTTAGTCACTTGACAGGAAACTTATACTTCTTCAACATACGGTGGTAAAATTTTTGAAGAGGTTTCTTGTCTTAAAAAACTGAAAGATCATTCCTTAGTAGAAAGACAAATTATACCACATCCAGATAAGATCAACTCAAAGGAGTCAGAGGAAAGAATTGATAATCGCTTCTGGAAAAAGGTTCCTCCGCACCCATATCGAAACAATTCTGGTTTTGATGAGAAACGACTTCAGAAGGAAGGGAAATAGCGAATCTCTTCCAAAAGAAACAATCAGGAATTTCTGATAGTTGTTTCAGATGATCACACTAATGTGAATAATAAGGAAGTCCTTAGAATGAGAAAATCTTATGAAAATCTCACTGAAATAATTAAGAGAGATTTAGCTATCTCCGAGAATTCTCACATGAGTACATTTTCTCCCCATGATCATATCTCTAGAGTTAGAAAAGATCATCGTCTTGGGAGAAAATATTTTGGGCAGAAATTCCCAAAAAGAAACATGAACTATGTTTCTGATATTCACGGTAAGATGGAAAGAGCTTACTCCGATGCAACTTAGTTGTATCATATGTTGTGCATTCTCATCCTTTCGTGCTCATAATCTTGGATGGGAAAGGCACAATAAAACAGGAGCACATGTATTTTGTGTAGTTGTTTATCATGAAAAATTTATGTGCCATGGTAGTCTAAAAATGTTCATGTTTAACATGATTTTCCAAAAATAAGTGTTATTTGGAATTTTCGGATTTTTTAACAATCCTTCCAACTTGAGAAATTCGGACTAAGGAAACGAAACATATTCTTTTATATTTTCGGATTTTCCAGAGGTCTTTTGGTCCGAAATTTGTCTCTTTTAAAAGGAGAAACTTTTTCTTGTCTATATTCGGAAACCCTGAGCAATCCTTTTATATTCATTCATAACCGAGCATGCCTCAAATAACTCGCAGTGTCTCAAAGGCTAATAAGGAGAAAGCTCAAAAGGTTAAGGATTTTCAAGGAATCAATATAGAGAGGAAGAAAAAGGGCATATCAAACATCATGTCTGATTGTGACTCTGATAGTTCTGTTGGATCACAAGATGAGTCATGTCTGTTAGCTTACAACAAACAAGATCCAACCAAAACCCAATGGATTCGTTCTGATAGTATGTCTCAATATATCCAAGGTTTTGACGAACTAGAAACCAATCTTGCTATGACTACTCGACATCAAGATTGGGTTAAAGAGAAGTATGAAGGAACAAGAGGAATTCTTGCTGAGTTCAAATATCTAATTGAATAACTTGAAAAACAAGATGTGGTTCCCTGGAGACATGCTTTAAAAGTTTGAACACTGAAGATACCTCAGTGAACAACAAGAGCACCACTAGAGATTAAGTTATTTACTGTTTGCTTAATCTAGAATAATAAACATCAATTTTTGATTTCTTTCATTGATTGTATTGGTCTATTATGGATAAAACTATTATGAATAAAATTATTGGATTGGTAATTTTTCTTGTGATAGTTGTCGGTTTTCATAGCCTGTGCTTAAATGCTTTTATCTTATTGCTATGTATGTTTATGGGATGTTTGATTTCGGTTTTACTACCTTAATATTCGATCTCATATATATTGCGAACCCTTATGGTTTGGGTGACTTTTTGATTTAGCAGAATTAAGTTCTAGCCCATGTTGGTTGGCTTTATCAAAGAATCATGAGGGGTTCTAGTAGAAACAATATGTGAAAAAGTCACAATATGTTGAATCGGTTTTGGTTTAGCATAAAAGCATATGTGTTTCGACGGTTTTCAACTCTTGCTTTCAATTGTTAAAACAGGTTTTCAACCTTTCTATGGTAAAGGTTGAGGGTTGTTGTTATTCTTTTGTTTTGGCATAAGGATGACAACGTGATGATATTTCGATATCAATTCTCCCTGGACGAAGATGCAAACATATTGGAGAAGTGGATGCCAAATTTGAGGTAACAATCTTGTTAGTTAATTGTTTTCCTGTTTAAGAAAATGCTGAGTTTATATTATATATATTTGTCGCTTTTTCTTAACAAAATTTCGGTACAATTGATGTTATTCCATGATGTGTGTGTGGATGTGTGATTCAATTGGTTCTGGTTAAGAAAAACTATTGTTATCTTGCTTTATTGTGTGGTATAAATTGTTTAGGCTTACAAAATTTCGGTACAATTGATGTTGTGTGCGATTCAATTGGTTCCGATTAAGAAAAACTATTGTTATATCTTGCTTTTGTATGGTATCAATTGTTTAGGCTTACAAAATTTCGGTGCAAAGGTGCTTTTAATGTCTATGTTGTTTTAATTGCTTCCGGTTGAGGTGAATAATTATGAAAATTGATTTATTTTGGTTTGTATGAATTATTTATGGTGTACGGGATGAGTTGTTTAGTCCAATTTGATTCCGAATAAGAGAAACTAAGTTAATTCTGATATTAGTTAGACTTATCGAAGTGAGGTTTCAGTTAGTCAAGTCTAATCGAATGCCTTAACGAGAAATGCTAGTTAACTAACCTAGTACTTGTCTTGTTTAAGATTGAAAGGTCTAAGTTTATGGATAATTAGAACCTGATGAGAAAAATAGAGTTTATCTTTATTTTGGTCTTATCGAATTAAGCGGTTGTTTTTGAACAATCGGTTTAGCAAAGGGACTAAAGTGCTTAGTTGTTTTTTGGTTTGATAAACTAATTTGGAAAAATTGTTTCGGACAATTGTTTCCTTGATAACATATCAAAATAAAACTACTTGTAGTTTCAGTTTTGATATTGGTTATCAGAACATGATGTGTGGAACCATCGTGCCTAACTCTACAGGTTTGCAAGTCTATTTTGAGATTTGTAAGATTCTTTTCGTGTTGTCCTTTATTTTTTCGTTTCTTTGTCATTTTTTTGTGACAAAAAGGGGGAAAAATATATGGAATAAATAGGTGATACTGGCATTGATTTTATATTCATTGGTATCGCAAAGGAAAAGAACAATGGTGCTTGAACATTTATCTAACGAAAGAGTGAAAGCACAGACTAAGAGGGAGTAACATGTCATATGAATTGGTATAACAAAGACGTGCGGGTTAATTTCTACCTATCTTCCTTAGGAGGAGTAATAGCTTTGTTATTGTAATGTCAACAGCGACATTTTCAAGGATTGCATGTAAGCAGTTTTACTGTGATGTTGAATCGGGAATCAAGCGATATGTAATGAATTCTTGTAATTTGTTTATCCATATGATGTAAGAGTTTTGTCACTAAAATTGACAAAGGGGGAGATTGTTAGAGCATGGCTCGGTTGAACACACCAAGGTTGGTATGTCAAGTTTGGTTGTCATATTTTAGTGAATCAAAACTCATGTTAAGAGTCGCTTGATTATGTACTAGAGTCAACTTCGTATAGGTTAGCTTGAAAGTATAGGGATATGAGACATTACAAGTATTGCGAAGTCTTGAAGATGTGAAGAAGCAAGGAGCCACACCGACAACAATCATCCTTCCAATTGAGGTTAGTGATATTTGACTTGAACTGTTTTATTCCCTAACGTATCTTTCAAGTCGTGCATATTGAAAACATAACTGCGAAGCATATTTGAACTCTAGATAGACATAGTATTAAGGAATACAATAGTAGGTTTATTGCTTAACCACTAAACTTTGTAGATAAGACATCGCCATAATCATTAGAATGCTATTGTGATTATGTATGGGTATGAGGTGAGGATTTCATCCTAGGGAACAATGTTTACCTGTGTTCTAAGGAAGTAAGTTCATAAACTTGTTTGTGAACCGAAAAGGAAATTGCCAGGTTTTATTGGTTTTGTTATTCATTGCATATCTTATGAACAATCAATATGTGTGATTGAGTATAACCTCTCACAACTTGTTTGTGTTCTTGGTAGAACTATTCACAAAGGCCTGACTTATGTACTGGTATGACTTTTATTAGTGAAACCGATCTTAAGTAATCACCTGAGATGGTATGATCGGGTTTGTGTTTTGTCTGACCAAATATGGGAAAGGGGAACCGATCCTAGCAAGAGGTGCAGTACATCACAAAGGGGAACAGATCCTTGTATGGGGTGCAGCAAGGTTTATAGTAGAAAGGGGAACCGATCCTATGGACATGCACAACACATATAAGTTATATACCATATATATGTGGGGAACCGATCCTAGTACCTAGTCAACCGAATTTTGGAAAGCTAGTGTGACTATGAACAGTACTCACATGGAGGTAGAACCGAAACTTGTTTTGGTAGAACCGTTAAACCCATGATTGTGATTGAATGTTGGTTTGATCAACCACATAGTTCTTGAAAGTCAGATGAACCAATTCTAAACTTGTTTGGAAGTGTGGAAAATCGGTTTCAAGGTTGTAAGTGTGAAAGAGAACTTACAAAGTAAGGATGTCAACATACTTTGAACTTGTGCTGTGAATGTTTATTTCTGTAATTGTTCAAAGATATTTCTTAACGTCTAAGGGAAGAGAATCCCAGGATCCAAACATACGTAAGTTAAGAATCTTTTAATTAAGGTTATTAATTTCATTTTGTAGGGAAATTCAAGAATTAGTAATGTGCATTTACTAATTAGATTTTCCGAGAGATTTCGATCATTATTTTTGGACAGAGCATTTCCAGGAATTATGAAAACCGAATTTGTGCTTTAATGAATATCTTGAGAATATTTTCGGTTTTGGAAATTCCTTGGTGTCCAAACTTCCTTGTCTATAAATACTTTAAGTTTTCCTTTCTAGCAAACTAATCCTTCGTAGCAACAGACTTCCTATTTTGTTGTTGTTACTGGTGTAGCCGCCTATTCGGAGAGGAGAGTAACCTAATTAGGCGAAATCTATTATGACCGCTCAGTTTAAAGTCTTATTTTGGATTGAGAAGCTCTAGCGTGTACCGTTGGTGGGTAACTAGATAATTGTGGTTTATTTTTTGTTTTCGTTTGATCTGATTGACCAACGGTGGTTGAAATCTGATTGGACCTAGTTTTTTTATTCTTGAGAATCTTCTCTTCTGATATTAGATTCACTCAATCTAGTTCAGACTTTCGCCAAGGATCTTTAGACTGTTGTGAGTTCTAAAGACGATCTTGTGATAATCCATTGTTAACAGATTCCGTTCTGTGCGTGATGGTTCACAAGAGATTCAAGTGATTATGTGCAGGTTTTTATTGAAGATTTAAGAATATTTGAAGACAAATAAGATATTGAAGATCTGACTTTGGTTTTATAATCTTTGGTGTGCACAATACTTGTTTTGGTAAAAGAGGATCCAATTAATAATCGGTTTATCCTTGTGGTAGATTGGATTGATTAATTGAGTAGATCGGCATCAACACAATTCTTTGGATTAAGAGTGTTGTTGGATTAATCTTAAACGATTACTTCGGTAATTCAACATAATATAGATCTATGGACCTGACGAAGGAGTTTATGTTAAGATAAACAGAAGAGCCTTTGTCCGACTCATATCACTTGGTTGAATAGAGGCAATACCAAACAGATTTGTTGTTCCTTTACTGTTTGGAATACGAACCAAATGAATTGTTCCAAGTACGTGACTAAGGTCGGAGGCGTGGGAATACAGACGGAACTAGGTGAACTATAGGTTTAGTTACTTGTTCTCAACTATACGAAGTTAGGTGTAATTTTGTGTAGCAGATTAATCCTGAGAGTATTTAACTCTGTACAAGGTCCGGAGTTTTTCTGCATTTGCAGTTTCCTCGTTCAACCAGCAAGAATTTGTTAACGAGGAAACTGCAAATGCAAAAAAACTCCGGGACCTTGTCCAGAATTGAATACTCTCAGGATTAATCCGCTACACAAAATTACACCTAACTTCGTATAGTTGAGACCAAGTAACTAAACCTATAGTTCACCTAGTTTCGTCTGTATTCCCACGCCTCTGACCTTAGTCACGTACTTGGAACAATTCCTTTTGAAAAAGCGGGGGTCTATCAACACCACCCAATATTTCGCTTAGAAATCTGTATGGACTAACTCCGAAATACTTTGCTAGAGAATCAACTAGACAGTCAGACTCAATATAGATAAAAGTATCTCAAGGAGTTATTATCTCTCTCTTGTTTTGATTTACTCAAGCTAATAGAAATCAGTAAGTCTTTAATCAAACACAGGGAATAACTTGGACGGTACCAAAGACCAATACCCAAGTATTAATCAATGAAATCAACAACAACAAGGTCGGATCTCTAATTGACTAAACTTCAACGCACAACTTGTATTATTTCAAATTGTAAAGATAAAACAATATAATGCGGAAATTGAAATAACACACATACCAGAAGTTTTGTTAACGAGGAAACCGCAAATGCAGAAAAACATCGGGACCTATTCCAGATTGAATACACTGTATTAAGCCGCTACAGACACTAGCCTACTCCAAGCTAACTTCATACTGGACTATAGTTGAACCCCAATCAGTCTCCCACTAATTCAAGGTACAGTTGTACTCCTACGCCTCTGATCCCAGCAAGATACTACACACTTGATTCCCTTAGATGATCTCACCCACAACCAAGATTTGCTGCAAGCCAAAATCGCAGACTTGATAATAAACAAATCTGTCTCACACAGAAAAGTATATCAAAGGATAAATCTGTCTCCCACAGAAAAACCCTAGGTTTTTGTTCCGTCTTATGATATGAAATCAAGGTGAACAGGAACCAATTGATAATCCGGTCTTATATTCCCGAAGAAAAGCCTAGATTAATCAATCACCTCTCAACAGTCTTACTTGTATAAACAAGAGGACCTCGAGGAATCACAAACAATGAGACGAAGATGTTTGTGACTTCTTTATCTTGCCTATCGGATAATCTCACGATCTCAAGCCAATCAATAAGATTGTACTCGTACGATAGAAGATGCAAGATCAGATCACGCAACTACGATAAAAGTAGTATCGGTCTGTCTTCACAATCCCAATGAAGTATTTTAAGTCGTTAACATGGTTTTAGAGAAGAAAACTAAAGGTTAGAGGAGAATCGAATCTAGCGAGCGCACTAGTATCACACGGACGTGTGGGGATTAGTTTTGCCCAATGCTAGATGTCTCCTTTATATAGTCTTCAAATCAGGGTTTTTCCTTAGATACAAAGCAATCAATATTCACCGTTAGATGAAAACCTAATTTAGATTCAAGCTAATATTTCTCAACCGTTAGATCGAAAACTTAGCTTGTCACACACACTTGAGATATACGTTTACTGGGTTTGTGAAAACCGTGCCCAACGTGTACGTGTATGTTGGTTCAACATAATAACCCAAAAGGTCAACCACATGAGCATTTCATATTAACCTTGTTTTTCTTCACCATAACTAGTTCAATTGACTCAAATGAACTGGTTAGAGAGTTGTTCAATTGCTATGAGATCTTATGTAACTACACAAGACACAATTGAAACAAAGATGATTCGATTCGATTGAATCGACTCATAAACTTTATAGCCACGGTTTGCATACTGCAGTCCTTAGTAATTTAATTTTCATTTTTAGAGCAAATCTTTAGATCATAACCCACTCAATTACGTAAACAAGTTCGCATACTTAAGACAACCGGCAGAGTTTTCCAAACTCAGCAGAAAATCTCGTCAAGGAGACTTCCGCCAGTTCGCGGACTAAACACGCAAACGAGTTTTTGAAAAATCCCAGCAGAAATTCTCGGTAAGAGAACTTCCGTCAGTTTGCTGACTGAGTTCGCAGACTTGGCAAAGCCTATTCCTCCGGTTTCCCTAAATCAACAAAGTTCACAAGCTTCGGATTAAGGAATATGACTTATGCACATATGTGTTTCCACACAATGCTTATATCCATCATTGGTTATATTGACCTAAACTCTCATTCCAACCATTGAAACATTCTTAGAGGATGTTATATAGTTGTTACACTATTTCTCGTCAAAGCGATTTTCAAAGTGATTGAAACATTATGACTTTCGTCATTAGGTGAAGATAAACCCGATCAAACCGAAACGATTTACCAACACATGATTTCGAGATATAGATAGGCGAGATATACTCGGCTCGAAATATCAAATGTGCATGATCCAGTCTATATATCATACGACTTTTGCCTCATAAGAAGTAGGAGATAGAAGAGATAGACTTTTGAGTGATAGATAAGTTCAAGTCTCCACATACCTTTTTGTTGATGAAGTTCCACGGTTCCTTGAGTATATCTTCGTCGTTGTATGATGAATCGCCATGAAGTCCTTGAGCTCAACTACACTTTTTTATCCTAGTTCGAGACTTAGCTATGTAGACTAGAAATCAAGATTCACAGTTTTGATCACTAACATTGACAAACATGCTCGATATAGCAACGCATGCGAGGTCGACCGACTATGCTCTAACAATCTCCCCCTTTGTCAATTTTAGTGACAAAAATATTAATACATATGGAATACAAAAAAGATAAACTTTAGTGGCTCCTATTCCATAGTCTAATCTTCAACGTTCCCTGAAATCTTCGTCCTTCCAAGTACTCCAATGATCCCAAAGGTTGTAAGTTTAGCATCACCGTTTTTGAAGATCTGTAGCTATAACAATGAGAGAAATCGAGATTCTCGATCATCATTATACAGTGACATAGTATTATTATGCAACATCAAAGTCCAATTGCATCACGGCTTTAACAATAATACTACGGTGATATGTATCACTCCCCCTTAGTCAATACTCCATCTCACATGGAAACCACTCCCCCTTACACAATGATCTGAAAACCATATGTATATGTAGTAGAACTACACATTAATTCTCCCCCTTTTTGTCAATAAAATTGGCAAAGGTACAAGAACGGGATCCTAATGAAATTTCCGAGAAGAGACGTTTCATAGACTAAAAGAAAAAATACATACCAACTTAATTTAGATGCAATCATAAATCCGAAGCTAAATGAATTCATCAAGGAGTTTTAAGATACAAGATAACCCCTATAAAATTCCACAGCCGCGCACCCCGCAAGATATTACCATTAAGCACAAGTTCAAAAGAACTCTCCCCCATTTGATGTCATTCCCGAAAGAACAACAAGAGCGACCTTAATTTCGAAAGAAAATAAGGATTTTTAATTGGACACCAAAAACCATAGGAATGATTTTTGATAGACACATTTTTGTGTCTAATTTGTCCTCAATGTCAGTATTGTTGGAACTCTATTTTTGTACTAATATTGTGTTTTTATGTATTTTTAGGAAATAAACATTTTTGGAAAATTTGGCTCGAAAAGTTGATTTTGGCACCCGGAGGACAAGTGTTATTCGGACTCTCGCTTTTGGATAAGGGGTAACCTAATTACTAAGGGGCACCACCAGGACACCTTCTTCTCAAATTCAAATAAACTTTTTGGCGGGAAAATTGGTTCATCAACTGTCAGAATTTCAATCGACAAAATGAAGGTGTTGTGGTGCGATTCAATGGCTCAAACTTGGTAGGAAGATGTGATATAGCTTAAGGAACACATTTTGGGCATCGAATTCGATCGGAATTGGCTGGAAAATTCGTGATGATTCACACACCCAAAACAGAGCACGTGTACTGTAACACGAGCAAAATTGAAGTTCTTGTGTGCATGGAGGAGTTCTACTAGCGTTGAAAGAGTGTTGAGACGTGGAGAAGGCTAACTAGAGCGTGCAGGATCAAATCTAACGTGTGTGGAAGCCAAAAATGGAAATTATTGTTAAATATGGGCAGCAAAGAATAATCGAATTAAATAGAAAATATACGCAATCAATGGTCGGATTTCTTGCTCCAAAACACTATAAATACAAGTATCGGTCATTGGGAAGAGGCTGTCGAGAGTTTGGGGAGGTTTGGAGGCGAGCAGAGAGGCGCAGGAGGAGTTGCAGAGAAGTTACCTGCTGCTGCTGCTGCCATTAACACGCCTGAAGAACACGAAGAACGGACTCTCAGAAGCAGTCGTTCTTCAACAGCAACATCGACTGTCCTCTGTGGGTCGTAGTTCTTCAACGACAACAGCACCTCAGCTCTGTCGTTGATTCTGGACGCCTTCTGTGGGTCGCAGAGTTCTGTTTTACATCAATTTCTTGTATTTCTCTTCATTGTAAAACACTTTTGAGCATCAATGAAATATTTTGAGAGCATTTTTACTATGATGAGTTAATTCCCTCGTAACCAAGGCAATGGAGGAAGCTATTCACGCAACATAAATGGGTAACTATTTCATTTAATTATATAATTCACCTAATCGCTGCTTTTGCAGAGTTTTAAATTGTTTGAATGATTGTCTTAATTATTTTTATTCAGTTTGATAGGTTATGCTTGGTTTAATCTCTTGATAATCTATGCTTAAGGTTTACAAATAATGTTTGAGAATTTGTATGATTGATAGTGAATTAAAGATAAAAGAGGACTTAAGAATTGAATAGAGTTTTGAAATATTTATCATTCAATCTTGCGTAGTAGTGGAATCTAGTGTCTTGGTTACCTCTCGCCCAAAATTGTTAATATTTTGTATTATATTTTTATAAGTCTAAAAAAATCCTTCCTTCACAAGTCTTAGAGTTCGAACCTTTATTACTACAACCCACGAAAAATCTTTAATCATTTTGGCGCCGCCGACGCGGATTTGTGCTTAGGTAGAATTTTTTTTTTTTTTTTTTTTTTAGGTTTATTTTTTTTTTATTTTTGTTCCTTTTTACTTTGTCTTTTTGTCTTTGATTTACAGGTTCGAAGTGGAGCACTAAGGACTTGGAGAGGAAAAAGCTTAAAGCGAAAAGCGAAAAGAGAAGAAAAAAGGACAATTTTAGGATTTAATTTTTTTTTTTTTTTTTAGAGTGTGTGAGGAAAACTGTAATTTTTTTTTTTTGGATTTTTTTTTTTTGGACTTTATTCTGGACTTTGGACATTATTTTTTAAAACCCTACGGAAGGGTTATATAATTAAAAAAAAAAAAAAAAATTAAATACAAACTGTTTGCAGAGAAGGACGACGATTACTATATCGTCTCGGCCCCTCGGGTTCGCACACGGCATAGGAGTCGTGGCCCGAGTCGACGACAACGGTTCATCGCCCGTCTGGTACGGGAGGTAAGTCCAATCGAAACACCCGCGAATCTCCTGCAAGCGGGTTACTGTCTGCCTTAAGGTGATAATTGTTTGAGGACGAACCGGACTGTCTTTATTTTCCTAGTAAAGGGCAAGGCCTGGCCTAAACAAGATAAGGGTTCGGATTTCATCACCGTTCTCTTCTTGCCCGCCTTAGGAAAACGAAACCGAACGCGAACCTAAGCTTTAAAATTTGGAATAGAACGAGACCGATAGGGTAACGAGCTTAATAGGAAACTCGTTCGAAAAATATGGTTGCTCTTTAAGCACACTCCAAAGTTCATGACGGTTTCTGTGAGTTGAATGCGTGACTGCGCCGCCTTGTGATAGCGGTGAGGCCTTGGGTATCAAAGCTCCACTGAGCTTCCCTCGCCTCAATTCAACTTACTTTGACTCGGATTGATTCCAGAGGGGTTTGCTCAAATTGCAACGAATTCCCTTTCGAAAGATAGAAGCTGGTCTAGAAACAATCTAAGTGGAGCCATCATGCTTTTTGTTTGCTAGAAATCTTTAGGTTTGTTTTGGTGGAGTCGAGTCGGCCTTGTTTGTGATTGTGTAGAATTCCCCTGCAATTAAGAATGTCGAGCTGGTATGGAAGCCAATACAATGAATATCGACCCGAATTTGAATATGGACATCATCAGTTTTATTACCATGGTGGGAATAGTGGTTGGGAACGCCAAACTCTTCAAGGTTATGGTTCATACCATGGTGAGCCCAATCACTATCCTCACAACCATCAATCATACGAGAAAAATTCTGATAATTCCTCTTTACTTGAGTCGACACGTAAGTTAGCTGAGACAACACGTAAGTTCGCTGAAATGAATAACTTAGTTATGGACGAAAATAATGCAATGAGTGAACTTTCTTTACCTGGTTTCCTAGATTACGTCAGGAATTCATGTGAGTCGGCCCAAAAGCTTTTGTTAGAGACCCAGAATAGAACTTCTCTAAAAGATCTAAATTTCCAAAATAGTGTTTCCAATTTTACCCTTGATGTCAATAGTGAATATCTGCCTAATTTAGAGGACGAGGTTAGAATAAAAGACACTACTTATTTAGATAAGGTTCAATCATTTTCGTACTATGATGATGAGGATAGCAGTGATGAAGAATCTGAAATTTGTAGGCATAGTGATCAGGAGTCTAGTAATCCAATTGAGTTGTATAGTGATTATATTATTTCTAGTTCAAATCCAAATAATTTTTATGATTATTCACCTATTCAAAAGGACGAGGATTTGATTAGGGATACCACCGTTTTAGACGACGTAGTATTTCCTGTTTACGAAGCCGATAGTGGTTTAGAGGAACGGGTTCATTTCGAAAATACTGTTTTAGGTCTAGCGACTTAGAAACAATAGTCTTGGAAGAAAAAGATAGACCCGTAGAGATGAGTAAAGATGCACTACCTGATAATAACTTAGAAGAATCTCTTGAATATTTTAAGGACTCTGAAGATACGGAAATTCAAGAAATAATTAGAGGTCTATCTAGAGACACTGAAAACTCTAAGTTTGGGGGTGATTATCACTTCCCTAGTGCCTTACCTT
The DNA here is from genome assembly GCF_003573695.1 of Papaver somniferum. Taxonomy (NCBI): domain Eukaryota; kingdom Viridiplantae; phylum Streptophyta; class Magnoliopsida; order Ranunculales; family Papaveraceae; genus Papaver; species Papaver somniferum. The sequence continues at coordinate 106,648,757 of NC_039361.1, read as the reverse complement.
TAACTCTCAGAAAGTTCCTACACTTAGGACTTGATATCTGTGCCTCGACCATTTTACAAGATTACCTTCATACTCGTTTTCCCGAGCCTAATGATGTCCATGAAGGAGTTCAGTCGTTAGAAACCCATCCTCTGGTTGATGTGGTTTGCCCAGGCTATGATCCCCAGATTGACTTTGTTTTCCCACCAAATAGTTTTCTTCCAACTGTGGGAACGTTTATATTCCAAATGTGTCGAATATTAAGTTGTGAGACTAGACCTAAATGCTTTAGGAAATTAGAATCGACACATTTGATTAAGAATGACCACTACTCTCATTGTGGTCAAATTTGTAAGTCAAATCTTATTGGCTTAGAGGATCCTCAGTTATTTAGGTTATTATTGTGCGCTTCTAAGATCATATTTGAGTTTTTCCAGACTCTAGGACCTAATAATTTGGATCCAACCTATGAGGAAATGCATCCGAGGAAAATATTTTATTTAGACCCTTTCATAGAACCTGAACCTGAACCACAATTAGATATAAATTCTTAATCAGAAAACTAGATAAGGGCATGTTATTCTTGTTCACTTTCTTGGGTTATTGTAGTTTCCTTTGGTCAGCTCTTTTTCGTTTTGAAGACCCACAGTTATTTCGACTGTTACTTTATGGTTGAGTTGACTAATCCTTTCCTAAGTCTGGCTGAAGACTTTAAACTTAGCACTTCTTGGGAGGTAACCCAATCTCATGCAACACGGTAATATCTTCCTTAACTCTTTCGCTTCAAATGGTAACAGTTTCTCCTTGTTCATGCTTTTAGTTTCATCTTTAGAACATTGAGGACAATGTTAGATTTAAGTTTGGGGGTATGGGAGAAACTTTTTAGTTGCATAATAAATAAACTCCAGAGCCTAGAAATTTACGCCTATTAAGGATAGCACTAACCAATCTAAGTGGATGGAAACATTTTTGTTTTAGGAGTTGAGGAACCAATCTGACTAGATGGAAACATCTATAGAGTCTATTCATAAAAGCACAGAGCTCAGGTGTTAGAAATAACATGATAGTTTCGCCATATCTTGTCGAGTCCTTTTCACTTTCTTTTTTTTTTTTTCTTTTATTTCAAGTGATTTGGTGGGGCACACGATTCAAGTTGTTACCTTTGCTAGGGTGAAATAGAGTGACTGAGTTACCCAAAAAAAAAAAAAAAAAAAAAAAAAAAAAAAAAAAAAGAAGAAAGACCGGACCAGTTAGACCAATCGGAATAAGTATTAACACTTGGATAGCAATATGCGTGTGTTCTCCCTGTTTCCGTCGCCTAAGCAAGCGTGGAATGCAGGACCCGTGGGAACTATCGTGTAATCTGCTGACAAGAAGCATGCGCTTGGATCCAAAAGATCTATTCATGCCGTTAAGTTAAAAAAAAAAAATGGTTATTGTTATGTGTAGTCAACTGCTGGTTCCCTTGTATTTGCCAGTTTGTTGATCTAGATTTAAGTTATTGACCACTGGTTCCCTTGTATATGCCAGTGTGTTAATATTAGTCAGACCGGTATCTCAGTCATTTAGGTTAGGTTCACCTTGGCAGAGGCCTTCAGACAGATATGGGAAACACCGTTCACTTTCAACCATCTACATTTTTCTTTTTCCATCTTCTTAATCTTTTCATGTGATTAGTCTGACTCCGAGTATGATGTCCATCGTGAAAACTATCTTAGTAGAGCTCTGTCACTTATATGAATTTTAGTATGCTTGAGTGCAAACTCGTATACAGCAATTGGAATTTCGCGTCAGGGTACTTCCTCCTGTAATTAATAAGTATGCCAACCAAGGAGGTTCTTTAGTGCTTTCCAAGGTTCTGCGTAGATAGCTAGGGTATGGAGTATTGGTTTTTGTGGGTACACCTCTGATAAACCCACCCGAGATTAACTCGGTCACTTTTCAAGAATAAATTTGCTCGAGGACTAGCAAATAAATAAGTTTGGGGGTATTTGATAGACACATTTTTGTGTCTAATTTGTCCTCAATGTCAGTATTGTTGGAACTCTATTTTTGTACTAATATTGTGTTTTTATGTATTTTTAGGAAATAAACATTTTTGGAAAATTTGGCTCGAAAAGTTGATTTTGGCACCCGGAGGACAAGTGTTATTCGGACTCTCGCTTTTGGATAAGGGGTAACCTAATTACTAAGGGGCACCACCAGGACACCTTCTTCTCAAATTCAAATAAACTTTTTGGCGGGAAAATTGGTTCATCAACTGTCAGAATTTCAATCGCAAAATGAAGGTGTTGTGGTGCGATTCAATGGCTCAAACTTGGTAGGAAGATGTGATATAGCTTAAGGAACACATTTTGGGCATCGAATTCGATCGGAATTGGCTGGAAAATTCGTGATGATTCACACACCCAAAACAGAGCACGTGTACTGTAACACGAGCAAAATTGAAGTTCTTGTGTGCATGGAGGAGTTCTACTAGCGTTGAAAGAGTGTTGAGACGTGGAGAAGGCTAACTAGAGCGTGCAGGATCAAATCTAACGTGTGTGGAAGCCAAAAATGGAAATTATTGTTAAATATGGGCAGCAAAGAATAATCGAATTAAATAGAAAATATACGCAATCAATGGTCGGATTTCTTGCTCCAAAACACTATAAATAAAAGTATCGGTCATTGGGAAGAGGCTGTCGAGAGTTGGGAGAAGAGAGGAGAGCCACAGACGCAGAAATCAAGAGTTGATCAAACTCTGCTGCTGCTGCTGCTGCTGATGAAGAACACCAAGAACACGAAGAACGGACTCGCAGAGCAGTCGTTTATCAACAGGAAATGACTCACACCCGTGGGTCGTAGGTGTGGGTCAGCATTTCAGCGACAACAGCACCTCAGCTTTGTCGTTCATTTTGGACGCCTTCTGTGGGTCGCAGAATCCTGTTTTAGAACATTTACTTATCTTTCTCTTTATTGTAAACATCAATTGAGCTTAATAAAATATTTTGAGAGGTTTTCCAACATGATGAGTTAATTCCCTCGTAACCAAGGCAATGGAGGAAGCTATTCACGCAACATAAATGGGTAACTATTTCATTTAATTATATAATTCACCTAATCGCTGCTTTTGCAGAGTTTTAAATTGTTTGAATGATTGTCTTAATTATTTGTTATTCAGTTTGATAGGTTATGCTTGGTTTAATCTCTTGATAATCTATGCTTAAGGTTTACAAATAATGTTTGAGAATTTGTATGATTGATAGTGAATTAAAGATAAAAGAGGACTTAAGAATTGAATAGAGTTTTGAAATATTTATCATTCAATCTTGCGTAGTAGTGGAATCTAGTGTCTTGGTTACCTCTCGCCCAAAATTGTTAATATTTTGTATATATTTTTTTATAAATCTAAAAATCCTTCACCTTCACAATCTTAGAGTTCGAACTTTTATTACTACAAACCCACGAAAAATCTTTAATCATTTTGGCCGCCGCCGACGGGGATTTGTGCTTAGGTAGAATTTTTTTTTTTTTTTTTTTTTTTAGGTTTACTATTTTTTTTTAGAATTATTTGTTCCTTTTTACTTTGTCTTTTTGTCTTTGATTTACAGGTTCGAAGTGGAGCACTAAGGACTTGGAGAGGAAAAAGCATAAAGCGAAAAGCGAAAAGAGAAGAAAAAAGGACAATTTTAGGATTTAATTTTTTTTTTTTTTTTTAGAGTGTGTGAGGAAAACTGTAATTTTTTTTTATTTTGGACTTTCTTTTTTATTTGGAATTTATTCTGGACTTTGGACATTATTTTTAAAACCCTACGGAAGGGTTATAAATTAAAAAAAAAAAAAAAAATTAAATACAAACTGTTTGCAGGGAAGGACGACGATTACTATATCGTCTCGGCCCCTCGGGTTCGCACACGGCATAGGAGTCGTGGCCCGAGTCGACGACAACGGTTCATCGCCCGTCTGGTACGGGAGGTAAGTCCAATCGAAACACCCGCGAATCTCCTGCAAGCGGGTTACTGTCTGCCTTAAGGTGATAATTGTTTGAGGACGAACCGGACTGTTTTTATTTTCCTAGTAAAGGGCAAGGCCTGGCCTAAACAAGATAAGGGTTCGGATTTCATCACCGTTCTCTTCTTGCCCGCCTTAGGAAAACGAAACCGAACGCGAACCTAAGCTTTAAAATTTGGAATAGAACGAGACCGATAGGGTAACGAGCTTAATAGGAAACTCGTTCGAAAAATATTGGTTTCTCTTTAAGCACACTCCAAAGTTCATGATGGTTTCTGTGAGTTGAATGCGTGACTGCGCCGCCTTGCGATAGCGGTGAGGCCTTGGGTATCAAAGCTCCACTGAGCTTCCCTCGCCTCAATTCAACTTACTTTGACTCGGATTGATTCCAGAGGGGTTTGCTCAAATTGCAACGAATTCCCTTTCGAAAGATAGAAGCTGGTCTAGAAACAATCTAAGTGGAGCCATCATGCTTTTTGTTTGCTAGAAATCTTTAGGTTTGTTTTGGTGGAGTCGAGTCGGCCTTGTTTGTGATTGTGTAGAATTCCCCTGCAATTAAGAATGTCGAGCTGGTATGATAGAAGCCAATACAATGAATATCGACCCGAATTTGAATATGGACATCATCAGTTTTATTACCATGGTGGGAATAGTGGTTGGGAACGCCAAACTCTTCAAGGTTATGGTTCATACCATGGTGAGCCCAATCACTATCCTCACAACCATCAATCATACGAGAAAAATTCTGATAATTCCTCTTTACTTGAGTCGACACGTAAGTTAGCTGAGACAACACGTAAGTTCGCTGAAATGAATAACTTAGTTATGGACGAAAATAATGCAATGAGTGAACTTTCTTTACCTGGTTTCCTAGATTACGTCAGGAATTCATGTGAGTCGGCCCAAAAGCTTTTGTTAGAGACCCAGAATAGAACTTCTCTAAAAGATCTAAATTTCCAAAATAGTGTTTCCAATTTTACCCTTGATGTCAATAGTGAATATCTGCCTAATTTAGAGGACGAGGTTAGAATAAAAGACACTACTTATTTATATAAGGTTCAATCATTTTCGTACTATGATGATGAGGATAGCAGTGATGAAGAATCTGAAATTTGTAGGCATAGTGATCAGGAGTCTAGTAATCCAATTGAGTTGTATAGTGATTATATTATTTCTAGTTCAAATCCAAATAATTTTTATGATTATTCACCTATTCAAAAGGACGAGGATTTGATTAGGGATACCACCGTTTTAGACGACGTAGTATTTCCTGTTTACGAAGCCGATAGTGGTTTAGAGGAACGGGTTCATTTCGAAAATACTGTTTTAGGGTCTAGCGACTTAGAAACAATAGTCTTGGAAGAAAAAGATAGACCCGTAGAGATGAGTAAAGATGCACTACCTGATAATAACTTAGAAGAATCTCTTGAATATTTTAAGGACTCTGAAGATACGGAAATTCAAGAAATAATTAGAGGTCTATCTAGAGACACTGAAAACTCTAAGTTTGGGGGTGATTATCACTTCCCTAGTGCCTTACCTTTAACTCTCAGAAAGTTCCTACACTTAGGACTTGATATCTGTGCCTCGACCATTTTACAAGAATACCTTCATACTCGTTTTCCCGAGCCTAATGATGTCCATGAAGGAGTTCAGTCGTTAGAAACCCATCCTCTGGTTGATGTGGTTTGCCCAGGCTATGATCCCCAGATTGACTTTGTTTTCCCACCAAATAGTTTTCTTCCAACTGTGGGAACGTTTATATTCCAAATGTGTCGAATATTAAGTTGTTAGACTAGACCTAAATGCTTTAGGAAATTAGAATCGACACATTTGATTAAGAATGACCACTACTCTCATTGTGGTCAAATTGGTAAGTCAAATCTTATTGGCTTAGAGACCTCAGTTATTTAGGTTATTATTGTGCGCTTCTAAAGCATATTTGAGTTTTTCCAGACTCTAGGACCTAATAATTTGGATCCAACCTATGAGGAAATGCATCCGAGGAAAATATTTATTTAGACCCTTTCATAGAACCTGAACCTGAACCACAATTAGATATAAATTTCTTAATCAGAAAACTAGATAAGGGCATGTTATTCTTGTTCACTTTCTTGGGTTATTGTAGTTTCCTTTGGTCAGCTCTTTTTCGTTTTGAAGACCACAGTTATTTCGACTGTTACTTTATGGTTTGAGTTGACTAATCCTTTCCTAAGTCTGGCTGAAGACTTTAAACTTAGCACTTCTTGGGAGGTAACCCAATCTCATGCAACACGGTAATATCTTTCCTTAACTCTTTCGCTTCAAATGGTAACAGTTTCTCCTTGTTCATGCTTTTAGTTTCATCTTTAGAACATTGAGAACAATGTTAGATTTAAGTTTGGGGGTATGGGGGAAACTTTTTAGTTGCATAATAAATAAACTCCAGAGCCTAGAAATTTACGCCTATTGGATAGCACTAACCAATCTAAGTGGATGGAAACATTTTTGTTTTAGGAGTTGAGGAACCAATCTGACTAGATGGAAACATCTATAGAGTCTATTCATAAAAGCACAGAGCTCAGGTGTTAGAAATAACATGATAGTTTCGCCATATCTTGTCGAGTCCTTTTCACTTTCTTTTTTTTAGTTTTCTTTTATTTCAAGTGATTTGGTGGGGCACACGATTCAAGTTGTTACCTTTGCTAGGGTGAATAGAGTGACTGAGTTACCCAAAAAAAAAAAAAAAAAAAAAAAAAAAAAAAAAAAAAAAAAAGAGAGAGAAAAAGACCGGACCAGTTAGACCAATCGGAATAAGTATTAACACTTGGATAGCAATATGCTGTGTTCTCCCTGTTTCCGTCGCCTAAGCAAGCGTGGAATGCAGGACCGTGGGAACTATCGTGTAATCTGCTGACAAGAAGCATGCGCTTGGATCCAAAAGATCTATTCATGCCGTTAAGTTAAAAAAAAAAAAATGGTTATTGTTATGTGTAGTCAACTGCTGGTTCCCTTGTATTTGCCAGTTTGTTGATCTAGATTTAAGTTATTGACCACTGGTTCCCTTGTATATGCCAGTGTGTTAATATTAGTCAGACCGGTATCTCAGTCATTTAGGTTAGGTTCACCTTGGCAGAGGCCTTCAGACAGATATGGGAAACACCGTTCACTTTCAACCATCTACATTTTTCTTTTTCCATCTTCTTAATCTTTTCATGTGATTAGTCTGACTCCGAGTATGATGTCCATCGTGAAACTATCTTAGTAGAGCTCTGTCACTTATATGAATTTTAGTATGCTTGAGTGCAAACTCGTATACAGCAATTGGAATTTCGCGTCAGGGTACTTCCTCCTGTAATTAATAAGTATGCCAACCAAGGAGGTTCTTTAGTGCTTTCCAAGGTTCTGCGTAGATAGCTAGGGTATGGAGTATTGGTTTTTGTGGGTACACCTCTGATAAACCCACCCGAGATTAACTCGGTCACTTTTCAAGAATAAATTTGCTCGAGGACTAGCAAATAATAAGTTTGGGGGTATTTGATAGACACATTTTTGTGTCTAATTTGTCCTCAATGTCAGTATTGTTGGAACTCTATTTTTGTACTAATATTGTGTTTTTATGTATTTTTAGGAAATAAACATTTTTGGAAAATTTGGCTCGAAAAGTTGATTTTGGCACCCGGAGACAAGTGTTATTCGGACTCTCGCTTTTGGATAAGGGGTAACCTAATTACTAAGGGGCACCACCAGGACACCTTCTTCTCAAATTCAAATAACTTTTTGGCGGGAAAATTGGTTCATCAACTGTCAGAATTTCAATCGACAAAATGAAGGTGTTGTGGTGCGATTCAATGGCTCAAACTTGGTAGGAAGATGTGATATAGCTTAAGGAACACATTTTGGGCATCGAATTCGATCGGAATTGGCTGGAAAATTCGTGATGATTCACACACCCAAAACAGAGCACGTGTACTGTAACACGAGCAAAATTGAAGTTCTTGTGTGCATGGAGGAGTTCTACTAGCGTTGAAAGAGTGTTGAGACGTGGAGAAGGCTAACTAGAGCGTGCAGGATCAAATCTAACGTGTGTGGAAGCCAAAAATGGAAATTATTGTTAAATATGGGCAGCAAAGAATAATCGAATTAAATAGAAAATATACGCAATCAATGGTCGGATTTCTTGCTCCAAAACACTATAAATAAAAGTATCGGTCATTGGGAAGAGGCTGTCGAAAGTTGGGAGAAGAGAGGAGAGCCACAGACGCAGAAATCAAGAGTTGATCAAACTCTGCTGCTGCTGCTGCTGCTGATGAAGAACACCAAGAACACGAAGAACGGACGCGCAGAAGCAGTCGTTTATCAACAGCGAAAATGACTCACACCCGTGGGTCGTAGGCGTGCGTCAGCATTTCAGCGACAACAGCACCTCAGCTTTGTCGTTCATTTTGGACGCCTTCTGTGGGTCGCAGAATCCTGTTTTAGAACATTTACTTATCTTTCTCTTTATTGTAAACATCAACTGAGCTTAATAAAATATTTTGAGAGGTTTTCCAACATGATGAGTTAATTCCCTCGTAACCAAGGCAATGGAGGAAGCTATTCACGCAACATAAATGGGTAACTATTTCATTTAATTATATAATTCACCTAATCGCTGCTTTTGCAGAGTTTTAAATTGTTTGAATGATTGTCTTAATTATATGTTATTCAGTTTGATAGGTTATGCTTGGTTTAATCTCTTGATAATCTATGCTTAAGGTTTACAAATAATGTTTGAGAATTTGTATGATTGATAGTGAATTAAAGATAAAAGAGGACTTAAGAATTGAATAGAGTTTTGAAATATTTATCATTCAATCTTGCGTAGTAGTGGAATCTAGTGTCTTGGTTACCTCTCGCCCAAAATTGTTAATATTTTGTATATATATTTTTATAAATCTAAAAATCCTTCACCTTCACAAATCTTAGAGTTCGAACTTTTATTACTACAAACCCACGAAAAATCTTTAATCAATTTTCTATATCCAAAACTCAATCAAATTAATCACAAGAAAACCCATGATTTATTTAATTGGAATACGCAACTAAATCAAAACCACAAAAGTGATCAATTTAATTGATTGTGCTCAACATAAGTAAACTTACGGAGCTATGAATAAGGTAATCATACGGAGATGACTAACTTAATCGTTCACATACTCAACATAAGGAAAACCTTACGAAATATACTACTACATTAACTAATAGAACATGATTAGTATAGTCGTTCATATACTCAACACAAAGACTTGTATAATATATGAATACTGAACTAAACTAATTACAAGAGAACCTATAATTAATCTAATTGGAAAACACAACCAAATTAATCACAGAAGTAATCAATTTAATTGTCAATTGTTTTGCTCGACAAAAGAAGTCTTTCAGAGCAAATAACTAAATAACCAACCAAGATGATTAATTTAGTTCAAAGATGCTCGACATAAAGTACCTTACGGAATAACCAACAAAGTTAATCACAAAATAATCAACTAAGTTGTATCGTGCTCGACATAAGACACATTATGGAGCCTCACAGTAACACAAAAAGAATGGATCAATGAAGATCAATACCGTGGAATACATACAAGGATCTATTCTATCTTTCCATCACTATATTCATAATGATATAATATACTTTATCCTTATCACACAAAAGATTTTACCCTATTTTCCATTAAATACATGACTTCATAGGCATAACTTTTGTAATTGTCAAAAGTCCATTCGTCTTTTTATCAATACGAATATCAATTTATGAACGACTTTGCTTTTGACAAAATATGGGACCTTCAAGTTCACGAACGCAAACAATACATATCCCATAAAAATATTACAATACTTCAAAATCAAACAGATTAATACTGCAATAACATCATCCTCCAAATATTTTTAGAATTTAAAACCAATAAACCTAAAAATAAAAACAAGAAGATGAAAACAAAAATAGTTATGTGTAGTCACAATCTTCGCTATTCAAAATGCTAGTTATTCTTCCAACTAATCCAAAAAGGAAGACTTACTAGGTATCATAGATTTTCCTCAGATAATCAACTGAGTACTCTTTTTCATTATTTAAGAAACCAAATATTGTTAGAGGAAGAACCTTTCCCAACGATTGTTGACTTCTTCTTCATTGTCCTTGAGGAAGTTCCTTTGCATCGAAGTACATTGAAAGCTTCCATTACATCTTTTCTGGTAACACCTCTGGTTACAGAAGCCATTAGAACAAAATGACAGAAGAAGAAAACAACCAAAAACACTAGAGATTTATAAGCAACAAACCTTAGAAAAGTTTTGAGATAACTCTTTTCCTATCAATCATACAAGGAAATAAACATTGACTTGAGCCACTTTCGGAACACTTCTCATATTTCTCAAGTTAGGTATAAGAAGTCAAACATCACCACTTTAGTTGGTGTTTGGATGGGACAAATGCTCACGTCCTTTGTTTTTATGTGTCTTGTCACCGTAGGTTGTGCTAACAGATTTCTTACCTCTTATGGAACTCTTCCTTGGCATATCTTTATCCAAACTTACTCGTTGCATGTTCTTTTGAAGTTTGGTGATCCTTTTGTTGTTCCTATTGAGTCTCCAACAAGTATCTTTATCATGGTTTGAGTGTCCACAGAAGGAGCCGATTATTGTGGATTTCCTGTTACCAAGCATTTTTTTCTGTTTGATACTGCAACAACCATTGTTTCCTTATTTGAAGACACCATCACTTTAGATGATTTGTTGTTGAATCTTAAACCTTGATTTTTTCCAAAGGATCTCTGACCAAACAACATTGCCGCAATTTTGTCAGAACTTCCAGACAATCTTTGAAAATCATCTATGAGATAGTTAATCTCATTTTCCTTTAGAGACAAGGTTTTAACGAATTTAATATTAAGTTGCTCAATATCAATATTCTTCGTCTAGAGAGAAGATTCAACATTCCTCAAGGAGGCTTTAAGACTAAGGTTCTCACGAAGAATCTCTTTACTAAGGAGATTAATGACCTCACAGTCAATTTCAAGTTCAGAATCAGAATTTGAAGTTGAAAACGAATCTACAGTAAGTGCAGTAAATCCATTACACAAACTAGACTCATCTGAGTTATTCGGAGGGTTGTCGTATTTTGTTGAGATATCCTTAGCATAAAGAGTAGATGAAGAACATGCAAACATTTTTCTCTTCTTCATTAAACTCTTGACTTCTTCGACCATTAGTGAAAGATCATATTCATCAGCCCAGGACATGTGAGAAGAAGACATCACAGTTTCGTTCACAGCGTTAAGTGCAAACGCTCTTCCTGTTTCTTGGTCAAGAGTTCTTAACTTTCCAATTAGAGAAGCTTTGGAAAGAGTATTCGGGTTATTTCCCTCAATGATGGCATGTTTCTTAGAAATGTATCTCTTCTCTCCAAATACAGTTTCTAAGATATCCCAGGCATCTTTATACTTAGTGCATGTAGACACATAGTGCTGAAGGTCTGGGGTAACGACATGTCTGATGGCATTTAATCTGTTAGAGTTTTGCATTGCAGCAAGATTCTTCAGGACTATAACTACCAACATCCTTAGGTATATATACATAGCCTTTTGTATTAACCGGAGGATTGTAGCCTTTAACAATATGTACCCAGGTTTGAAAATCACAAGCTTGAAGATAAGCACACATAGTAACTTTCCATCCTGAGTAGTTTGAGCCATCAAAGACTGGTGGTACGTTAACTGAGATAGCACTTCTGTCCATAGAGTCAGATCGCTACAAACACAGACTTGTGATGTCTTTAATGTGTTTGCCTGCTCTGATACCAATGAAAAAGCGGGGGTCTAACAACACCACCCAATATTTCCTTAGAAATCTGTATGGATTAACTCCGAAATACTTTGCTAGAGAATCAACTAGACAATCAGACTCAATCTAGATAAAAGTATCTCAAGGAGTTATTATCTCTCTCTTGTTTTGATTTACTCAAGCTAATAGAAATCAGCGATTATTTAATCAAACACAAGGAGTAACTTGGACGGTACCAAAGACCAATATCCAAGTGTTAATCAATGAAATCAACAACAACAAGGTCAGATCTATAATTGATTAAACTTCAACGCACAACCTGTATTATTTCAAATTATAAAGATAAAACAATATAATGCGGAAAATGAAATAATACAGACACCAGAAGTTTTATTTACGAGGAAACCGCAAATGCAGAAAAACCCCGGGACCTAGTCCAGATTGAATACACATTGTATTAAGCCGCTACAGACACTAGCCTACTCCAAGATAACTTCGGACTGGACTATAGTTGAACCCCAATCAGTCTCCCGCTAATTCAAGGTTCAGTTGTACTCCTACGCCTCTGATCCCAGCAAGATACTACGCACTTGATTCCCTTATCTGATCTCACCCACAACGAAGAGTTGCTGCAACCCAAAATCGCAGACTTGATAATAAACAAATCTGTCTCACATAGAAAAGTATATCAAAGGATAAATCTGTCTCCCACAGAAGAACCCTAGGTTTTTGTTCCGTCTTATGATATGAAATCAAGGTGAACAGGAACCAATTGATAATCCGGTCTTATATTCCCGAAGAACATCCTAGATTAATCAATCACCTCTCAATAGTCTTACTTTTATAAACAAGAGGACGTCGAGGAATCACAAACAATGAGACGAAGATGTTTGTGACTTCTTTATCTTGCCTATCGGAGAATCTCACGATCTCAAGCCAATCAATAAGTTTGTACTCGTACGATAGAAGATGCAAGATCAGATCACACAACTACGATAAAAGTTGTATCGGTATGGCTTCACAATCTCAGTGAAGTCTTTAAGTCGTTAACCTGGTTTTAGAAAAGAAAACCAAAGGTTAGAGGAGAACCGACTCTAGCGAGCTCACTAGTATCACACAGACGTGTGGGGATTAGTTTTTCCCAATGTTAGATGTCTCCTTTATATAGTCTTCAAATCAGGGTTTTGCCTTGGATACAAAGCAATGAATATTCACCGTTAGATTTAAACCTGATTTAGATTCAAGCTAATATTTCTCAACTGTTAGATCGAAAACTTAGCTTGTTACACACACTTGAGATATACGTTTACTGGGTTTGTGAAAACCGTGCCCAAACGTGTACGTGTATGTTGGTTCAACATAGTAACCCAAAAGGTTAACCATATGAGCATTTCATATTAACCTTGTTTTTCTTCACCATAACTAGTTCAATTGACTCAAATGAACTAGTTAAAGAGTTGTTCAATTGCTATGAGATCTTATGTAACTACACAAGACACAATTGAAACAAAGATGATTCGATTCGATTGAATCGACTCATGAACTTTATAGCCACGGTTTTCATACTGCATTCCTCAGTAATTTAGGTTTCATGTTCAGAGCACATCTTTAGATCATAACCCACTCAAGTACGCAAAAGAGTTCGCGGACTTAAGACAACCGACAGAGTTTTCCAAACTCAACAGAAAATCTCGGCAAAGAGACTTCCGCCAGTTCGCGGACTAGGTTCGTGGACTGAGTTCTCGGACTAAACACGCAAACGAGTTTTTGGAAAATTCCAGCAGAAATTCTCGGTAAGAGAACTTTCGTCAGTTCGCGGACTGAGTTCGCAAACTGAGTTCGCAAACTGAGTTCGCGGACTTGGCAAAGCCAATTCCTCCAGTTTCTCTAAATCAACAAAGTTCACAAACTTCGAATTAAGGAATATGACTTATGCACATATGTGTTTCCACTGTAGGATCAGAATATCGCAACAACAATATTTCAGCGAAATTATCAACAACACAATATAATAGCGACGTAGAACAATTTCAGGAAGAATATAATAAATGACGTCACCTAAGATCACGAGAAAGATGTGATAGTCCTGCGAAAATTAGAGAGCTTGCGAAATTAATATTTGTAAGGTTGCGAGAACGTCGCAGACCATACCCGAAAATAAAGGACAGATTAGCTGTCATCCACTATGTATTTCCTTATAAATAGTCGTTCGAGTTGTAAAGAGAGAGGGAGATCTTTTTTGAGTAAGAAACAAATAAATAGGAAAGAGAAAGTCAAGAGCAGGGATCATTCTTGATTTATTTATCTTTTCTTGTAATAACATTCAAAGATTGATCAATTAAATTAAGAGTGTAAACCTAAAAATGAGTTGATTAATAATGAAATCATATGAGGGGTGTAGTGTAGGATTTCCTGCAACTACATAATGGCGCTAGAAACAGGGACTGAAGATCGAAAGTTGAACATTGTTGTTGAGAATATTCAAATCAAGAAAGTGATTAAATAAATCAGTGAATCAGTTAGAAGAAAGATGAATAGAATTAATGAAGATGACAAAATATTGGAGTGTAATATGATAACAAAAACGAAGATTAATGAATTCCATGAAAAAAATCAAAGGAAGAATACATAAACGAAATTTTGAAGGAAGGAAAGTTATGGCGGTAGAAAAGACATCACCCTTGAAAGATTGGGAAAAGCAAAAAATTACATTCATGGCGGCAGAAATACCAAAAGAAAATTTGAACCACACATCTCCGTTGGTTGTCACAGTGCCTATTACGCGAAAAGAGTAGGAGACAACGAAAAAATCCACATGAGAATGGATATTGAACAGAACTTTAATCGATACAGGGAGTTCAGTGGATATAATATTTTATCACGCATCCCGGGGAATGGGATTTAAAGATGAAGAAATGTCCAGTTCAACATATTTTGTTCATGGCTTTGGAAAGTCCACAACAAAACCTAAAGGAGAGATAGTGGTACGAATTCCACTTGGAGAAATCGAAACACATGTAACGTTGTGCGTGGTGGATATGGAATCGCCATATAATATGTTATTAGGAAGACCATGGATACATGCGATAAATGTTGTGGTATCAACGTTGCATCAATGTATTAAATTCCCCACACCAAATGGAATAGGAGAAATCAGAGGAGATGTTGACAATGCAAAATTATGTCATCAGATTGAAGTAAAGCATTATGAAGGACAAGCAAAAAAGAAACAATTTCGCAGAAAGTTGGAAAAGGAAGCAAAGAAAGAAGAAGAATTTAGAGTATATATGATAAGGTCAAAAGAAGGCAAAGGAATACCCAGTGAAATTTCGGAAGAAGGAGAAGGACCTATGAAAACAATAAAAGAACCAACACCAATGGGAGAACCTAAACCCAGTTACACTGCCGCAGAACCAACAAAAGAAATAAACGTTGGGACTATATAAGAACCTCTAATATTGAGAATTGGAACCAAAATGGATATGGAAGAAGAAGAAAGAACTGTTAACTTATTGCGAGAATATAAAGATGTTTTCGCAGGAAACATGGATGAGATACCGGGAATAGATCCATCAATTGCATGCCACAAGTTGGAGATTAACAAAAATGTGAGACCATTTAAACATAGAATAAGAAAAATTGCAAGAACTTACCATTGCCAAATAGAAGAAGAACTACAGAAAATGCTTGAGGCGGGAATCATAAGAGAATCTAAATACCCAAAATGGATAGCGAATATGGTCATTGTCCCAAAGAAAAACAAAGGAATCAGGATTTACATAGATTTCACTGATTTAAATAAAGCTTGCCCCAAAGATAGTTTTCCGTTACCAGATATTCCTCAGATGGTGGAATCAGCAGCGGAAAATGATAGGGTATCATCTTTAGATGGATACAAAGGGTATAACCAAATCCCTCTCGCTGAAGAAGATCAAGAACATACTGCTTTCTTTGCCCCTAGAGGTTTATATTGTTACACGAAAATGCCATTTGGTTTGCGAAACGCGGGAGCGACATACCAAAGAATGGTAGAGAAGGTGTTCGCAAAATGGATACACAAAACATTAGAAGTATACGTGGGTGACATGTTAGTAAAGAGTAAAGAAGCTAAAGACCATGTACAAGACCTGAGGGAGATTTTTGAACAAATGCGGCAGTATAACATTAAATTGAATCCTGAGAAGTGTACTATTGGAGTTGCATCGGGAAATTTTTTAGGCTACATTGTATCAAAAGAAGGAATACAGGTTGATCCAGAAAAAGTGCAAGCAGTTCGTGACATGCCAACACCAGCAACAATAAAAGATGTACAGAAGTTGAATGGGATTCTAGCTTCGCTGGGGAGATTCATTTCGCGATCATCAGACAAATGCAAATATTTTTTCGATATACTCAAGAAGGGTGCGAAATTTAAATGGACTAATGAATGTGAAAAAGCTTTTCAAGGAATCAAAGAACATCTTATGAATACAACGATTTTACAAAAAGCAGAATCAGGAGAAGAATTGTTGATCTATCTTGCGACGACGTCGCATGCATTAAGTGTTGTGTTATTGCGAGTAGACGCAGGAGTGGAGAAACCCATTTATTACATTAGCCAAACTTTTAATACTGCCGAGAAGAATTACTCAAAGATTGAAAAGTTAATCTTAGCATTAGTTTATGCATCATTTAAGCTCCGCATATACTTTCAAGCACACAAGATAAAGGTATTAACAAAAGTACCAATTGAATTAGTGATGAAGAATTCTAAAAGATCAGGAAGAGTGGAGAGATGGAATGCACAAGTAGGCCACTTCGATATTAAATATGAAATTTTGTCTTCACCAAAATCACAAGTTGTTGCAGATTTCTTGGAAGAATTTCCTTTAGAAGAAGATGAAGCAGTAGAAGAAATGATGGATGTAGAAGAAGAACATGGAGATCCAAAAGATTTATTAACAGAACCAAATAGATGGGAGATATTGGTAGATGGATCATCAAATGGAGTTGAAATTGTTTTAATTTCTCCAGAAGGATTAAAAATGGCTTTTTCATTCAGATTGGAATTTGCATCCACTAATAATGAAACAGAATATGAAGCTGTGATACATGCCTTAAAATTCGCAATAGAAATGAAACTAGAAAATGCCAGGATCACTAGTGATTGACAGCTAGTTATTCGCCAAATAAAGGGAGAGTATACTACAAATGAACCATCCTTGAAGAAATACAAGAAGCTGGTTGAAGAATTGTCAGCGAAAATCCCAAAAATAAAATGGAGGCACATTTCAAGAAAGGATAACATACTCGCAGACGCTTTTGCTTTCATCTCAAGCATGATGACAGATCCAACTGCGATATGCATAAAAATACAAACACTTCTGTCACCATCAATCAATAAAGAAGAAGAAGACGTGGATGTGATGATAATAGACAATGAAGAAGACGAACAAATGAACAATATCGCAGACTGGAGAATGGAACTTCATGCATATTTGGCGAAAGGAGAAACACCAATAAATAGATTGGAAACACACAATTTAAAAAGCTGTTCAACAAATTATGAATTAAGAGATGGGTTGTTATACCGAAAATCCTTTAATGGACCATCACTCAGATGTTTGACACGAGAGGAAGGAGAAAAGGTGCTAAAAATGTTACATAGTGGGGTTGCTGGCAATCATAGTGGAGGAAGATCTTTGCCACATAGAGCAAAAATGCAAGGTTATTACTGGCCATATATGCATGAAGATACAAAACAAATATCAAGACGTTGCGAAGATTGTCAGCGGCATGGAAAAAAAATACATGTACCTGGAGCACCATTGTCATCTTCAACTAGTGTATGGCCTTTTGGAAAGTGGGGCTTAGATATTGTGGGGCTATTTTTACCAGGATCTGGACAAAGAAGATACTTAATATTCGCAACAGATTATTTTACAAAATGGACAGAAGTGAAGGCAGTACACCATATTCGCGACAAAGATATCTTTACATTCATATTCGAAAATATCATTTGCAGATTCGGAATTCCTTCACAGTTGGTATCTTATAATGGAAAACAATTTGAAAGATAGAATACAAAAATGCTACTTATTGCATTCAAGATAAAATGTGGAAAGTCTACTCCTTTGTATCCACAAGCTAATGGGCAAGTAGAAGCAACAAACAAAATAATTGCAGATACATTAAAGAAGAAATTGGAAGGACATCACAGAGCATGGTGCGAACAAGTACATAATGCAGTATGGGCTTATAATACAACTAGAAGATAAGCTACTGGAATGTCACCTTTTTGTTTAACATACGGAGTTGAAGCGGTGTTACCAACAGAAGTTGTTATTCCGACAACAAAAAGAGAAGCTTGGGAGAAAAATCTTAGTGCGGGATTGATTTTAAATAAACTTGATGAATTAGAAGAAAGAAGATAAAAATCTTTACAACATATGGAGAATTATCAGCGAAGATTAGCACGAGAATATAATAAACGTGTCAAAATACGCGAATTTCAACCAGGAGATTTAGTTCTGCGAGAAACACCAATATACCAGCGAGAAAATGGTGTAAAATTAGCGAAAAAATGGGATGAACCTTACATCATTAAGGAGATTTTTGGAACATGAGCTCATAGATTAATGGATCCAGAAGGAAGAGATGTTGGTCATAGATTAGACAGACCATGGAACAGGTTGTACTTAAAAAGATATTATCTGTAAGAAGCTTTGAGAAATTATGGATTCCGAAAGAATAATTGCAGGATTACTCATATCAAAACAAGATCATGATGTGCGAAATTTTCGCAGAGATAATC
This sequence comes from Papaver somniferum, assembly GCF_003573695.1. Classification (NCBI taxonomy): domain Eukaryota; kingdom Viridiplantae; phylum Streptophyta; class Magnoliopsida; order Ranunculales; family Papaveraceae; genus Papaver; species Papaver somniferum. The sequence continues at coordinate 106,630,189 of NC_039361.1, read as the reverse complement.
ACAGAACAATGACATAAAAGAAAGGGGCGAACCTTTATGACGTACCTTGGATTCTCAGCTTAAGCATATGACTTGGGTTGGGCGACTAAGGTAATAAGGACTCTCCCAAGGAGTGCATATCTGATCAAGGCTCCGAGGTACACGGTTGAGTCAAGAGTGCTAGGGACGTTTGAAGTGTACCTTTCCATTCTTGACAAGTCTTGGCTTGTACTGCACTCGGCCCGAAGAAAACCCCACTTAGGGTGCAGTCTCGTAACCATAAGCCCTATAGGTAAAAGGGATAAGAGGCTGCGAAAACAACTGGTTGTTGTTAAGACTGGATGGGAGGAGCTAACCTTGTATGGTAGAAGTACGCCTCCTTGAAGGGGCAACCATGGGGAGATAAGGGCGGCACCCTCCATTAGGGAGATGATAAGTGTCTTAAGACGCAAATGTCATGAGGCTTTTTATTCGCAAGGATATTAAGGCTTGTCATATTTGTGCAACAATCCTGAAGAGGCAATAATACAAAAGAAAAGGATAAGACGAGATCAATGGGTTTTCGCATGAAAGTGCGAAGACGTCCTGCGATTTCGTCGCAAGACGACAATGTCATGGGACTTTATTTTTTCAAGAATATTTAGTCCTGTCATATTGTCGCAACATTCTTGAAGAGGCAATAATACAAAAAAATAAGTTAAGTCAAGATCAATGGGTTTTTGCATGAAAGTGCAAGGACGTCCTGTGATTTTGTCGCAATGACAAGAGGTGGCATAATAAGACCTTGAATTAGGAAGGAAAAATAAGACCATATGATAAAACAAAATATTTATAAGTATTCGTAACAGATTATTTTTTTGCAAGAAAGATAATGAGAGGCAAGTATGGGAATCAATACACAAGAAGCATTATCTTTCTCATCAACAAAATATTAAAAGGAAAAGTTGACTCCAAAGTTGGTTGAAAAATGTAACTCGCAAAAGTGATAAAAATAAGACAGTTCAAGAAGACAAAGCTAGATATGAAGCTCAAGCTTCGGTATTAATTTCAGTAGCAGGAGATAACAGAAATTCTTCGCCAATATTCTCGCAAGCCTCTCCTTCATTTCGGTTTTGATCTTCGCCTTGACTAGCATCTTGATTATCGCCAACAATTACTTCTTCAGGAGAAATTTCTTTCTCATTCTGATTAACACCAACAGATGCTTCTTTAGAAGGAATCTCTTCTTCATCTTCCAAGAAATTATCCTCTGCACCGCTTTCGTAATCATAATCACTATCAGCAGGACGAGGAACTTCATCATCATCTACTTCTAAAGGATCAATTGATGTAGGAGGAAGAGAGCTGGACATTAAAATGTCATTTACAAGGACTTCAGCCCGGAGATGAACTTGGCGAAGAAGTGCTCTCTGATGATTCCTATCTTGAATATCCTTAAAATAAGCAAGATAATCAAGTCTTCTTTCTGCTCGGTCACGAGAACCAATAAGGGTAGAGACAAGCAATGCATTTTCTTTGCGAATTTTGGCATATTTAGCCTC